>NC_135097.1:575000-637500 GCF_051107435.1 Chaetodon auriga | reverse complement strand
GTGGGTCGACTGTGGACTGTCTGTGGTCTGTCTGTGGGTCGTCTGTGGTCTGTCTGTGGTCTGTCTGTGGGTCATCTGTGGTCTGTCTGTGGGTCATCTGTGGACTGTGGACTGTCTGTGGGTCGACTGTGGGTTGTCTGTGGTCTGTCTGTGGGTCATCTGTGGTCTGTCTGTGGTCTGTCTGTGGGTCGTCTCTGTCTGTGGGTTGTCTGTGGGTCGACTGTGGTCTGTCTGTGGTCTGTCTGTGGGTCGACTGTGGTCTGTCTGTGGTCTGTCTGTGGGTCGACTGTGGACTGTCTGTGGTCTGTCTGTGGGTCGACTGTGGTCTGTCTGTGGTCTGTCTGTGGGTCGACTGTGGTCTGTCTGTGGTCTGTCTGTGGGTCGACTGTGGTCTGTCTGTGGGTCATCTGTGGTCTGTCTGTGGTCTGTCTGTGGGTCGACTGTGGTCTGTCTGTGGTCTGTCTGTGGGTCGACTGTGGACTGTCTGTGGTCTGTCTGTCGACTGTCTGTGGGTCGACTGTGGACTGTCTGTGGTCTGTCTGTGGTCTGTCTGTGGGTCGTCTGTGGTCTGTCTGTGGGTCATCTGTGGTCTGTCTGTGGTCTGTCTGTGGTCTGTCTGTGGGTCGTCTGTGGTCTGTCTGTGGTCTGTCTGTGGGTCGTCTCTGTCTGTGGGTCGTCTGTGGTCTGTCTGTCGTCTGTGTTCCATTTCGTTCGTTTCAAAGCTTACAAACGACCTGACGTGATTCAGAGTAGCGAAACAAAGGAGCTCATTCAGAGACACGCTTTTATATTGAAGTGCGGACGTCCACCGTGGACGGACGCTGACTTCAGATCAGATCCGGCGTCTGTGACGAGCCTCATCCCTCTGCTGTTGGTTTTCTCACAGTAACGACGATTCATCAATAATCCAAAGTGCGTCAGTTCAACGTCATTATTGACTGTGTGATCAGCGATCGATCGATCGATCATTGATTAGATGCACAGATGAATAAAACGTGTCACTGCAGAGAATTAAAAGACAGACAAGAATCCACACACGACTCACAAGTCAGCCAGCCAGAGTCCAGGTCCAGGTCTCGTTTCCAGGACTCAGACCTGGACCTTCTGGATGGTCTCAGAAACTGAAGGTTTGTCCATCTGATAAAAACCCTCCAAGACGTCCTCTCAGACGGAGGGACATGAACAGAGAGACTGACGAGCAGGTCAATCGATCGTGTTGGTTTCAAGCTTCGAACAGAGATGATGATGATGATGATGATGATGATGATGATGAAGGACCGTCTCCTGTGGGACATTCTGAGTCTTTCTTTGGTCAAACGGCTGTTTGAGGCTGATAAAACTAAAGTTCATGAGAAACCTGCTGAAGTCAGATGAAATCAACAGAGAAGTCAATAAATAATAATCATCTTCACTGATAAGTTCCTTCAGTTTGTCCTCAGAGTTTAACCTGCTTTGATAATCAGTACTGATCAGCAGATATTTTAATAAATGATCGATCACTCGTGAATATTCAGCTGAAGGACGTGAAGGTTTGCAGCGTGTCTGTCTTCACTCACAATGAACCGAACACGTCTGTGTGGACAGAGAGGACAGAGACGCTGTCTCCTTCAGCTCTGTGGACATTTGTCTGTTTGACACGATGGTTCTCAGACGGAGACATGAACGAGGAGCGAAGACGATGTCCAGATCGATCAGTGATCAAACAGAGAAGAAGAAAAGCCTCCTCGTCGTCAGTTTGACCTGACAAACGGCTGCTGATCACCTTCATCATCCTCAACTTACTCATCCACACTTTGAGCTCGAGCTTCACCGACGAGACCTGACGGACACAACCGACAGAGGAAGACAGAGGACAGAGACAAGGGGACAGACTCAAGGACAGCAGCGCGGAGCAAAGGCAGAGAGAGCTCCGCAAACACGAGGGAGAAGACGGAGAGACAGACGGAGACTCACCGCCGCAGTTCCCGCTCCGCTGAAGGTGACACGCGGGCAGGTCTCCAGCCGCGCGGACATGACCCGATGCTGCCCGCCGCCGAGCGCGAGACCATCCCTCTGCCCGCCAGCTGCTCCGCTACCTAAACGAGCACGAGACCCGCTGGCTCCGCCCCCTCCCCCTCACGTTTAAAGTCAGTGACGCTCTCTCTCTCTCTCTCTCTCTCTCTCTCTCTCTCCCTGACACACACACAAACACACACACATAGTCCCACCGCGGGGACACGAGCCCCTCACCCCAACTTCAACCAGCCTGAGCCAGTCTGAGGTCCCCACAGTGACAGGAAGTCCTCACCGGGAGACACACACACACACACACACACACACACACACACACACACACACAGACAGACAGACAGACAGACACACACACACACGCAGAGCTCAGGTTATCCCACGTGACGAGGCCTTAACGAGGGATTAAACAAAATTCACAGTCAAGCGCGGGCTGAGACACGAGCCACGAGCCTCGTGCCTCTGTGTGTGTGTGTGTGTGTGTGTGTGTGTGTGTGTGTTAAATTCACAAACACACTCTCTACTCAACTTTAACTGCGCCCAGTGGTGTGTGTGTGTAAAGCTTGTCCTGCTATCATTGTGAGGACCACGGGCCGTTAACGCGAGGTGATGACATGGTGAATTGGGAGGATGTCTCGTGCTCTCATCACTTCAAAGCTGTTTAAAGGGACACAGACAGGCCTGAAGTGAAGACCGTTGACTCTGGACCGTACAAACAGGAGCTCAGCGTCCACTCTCTGTTTACCACCTCGTCTCAGAGTCCTCGTCTCATTCAGACGTCCTCACAGGATGTAAGTATGGAACCTGAGGCCAGGTGGTCAAATGGACTGAAGGTCCATATTTGGTGGAGGTCATGTGATGATGACCAAGCTGTTTCCATGGTAACACATTCTACTCAGGATGAAGACAGTGAGGGGAGGTCATCAGCTCCGGATGAAGCTAGCGAGCGACACCGAGCGACTGTTTATGAATGAAAACCAACTCCGGTGTTTGGCCACAGTCGCAGCAGGTGACCAGAGCAAACCAAAGGTTCCTTTTCTGCAGCTGAAACCTTTTTTTTTAGTCCACTTTAATTTTGGCTCATTTTCACATTTTAATGTTTTGTCTTTGTTAGCACCTTTTAAACCTTTAAAATCTCAGGGTTAGGGTTAGGGTTTTCTTTTGTTTGGATGAGCTCAGCTGAAAGTCTGACGTTTAGTCAATTTAATTAAAACCTACAGCTTCCAGGAGTCCAACAGTTCTTCACCAGCGTTTCATGGTCACAGACATGAATGAAACATGAGTGAAAGTCACACATCAACACCTTCAGCTGGTTTTCTCAGCTCGTCCCTGCGCGATGTATCAATAAAGTTGTTTGTGGACATCAAACCTGGTCAGAGCTTTCAGCCATGAATAAACGGAGGCGTCGATTAATTTGTCTCGCCTTCAGTCTCACTGCACATCATCCCACTGAAAAACAACGAAGCTGGACGTTCAGCCAACGACAGACACTTTGAAATCATCCAACAGACAGTTTGACTTTTTATTGTTCAAACATTTGAAGAAAAAAGGAGAAAAGTGAACAATTTGAACATTTCAGGTTCAACTTAAAATGCTTTTGAATACCTGATGGACACGTCTTACTGAAGCATCTTCACAACAAAATATCATGACATCAGACTTTTAGACGTTTCTCTTCCAGTAACACGAACCAATCAGAAAGCTCTCGCCTTCCGTTGTCTTCGCAGGCTTTGATCAAAGACGTTTCAAACTTCAGTTTCATTGTGTACATCAACAAACCTGAAAACACACGAAGCATGAAAACATCAAGAAGCACAGCGTCACGTTAACAACTACAAGCTAGCTGTGGTGTCGCTCTCTGTGACATCAGTGGGTTCAACGGACGGCGGCTACATTCTGATTTATATCTACGTCCACGTGAACTGACCGTTGATCAGGTCTGAACGTGAGCTCAGACTAAGCACACGGCGGAAAGATGCGACGTGTTCAGCGCTCATCCCGCCGTGATGTGGCGTAAACATGGACGCACAGACAGCTCTCACTGGATGGACACCAGAGAAATTGTCTGTCTCTTTTAAGCCGTGTGTCTCAGCGCCAGCCGAGTCGGAGACGACCTCGTTCTGGTTTGAGCTCACAGACTAAAACAACCCCCTCAGGTCTGACGGATGTTTACTGAAAAGATCTCCGGCTGAAGACGAGCAGATCTCTGAGGTTTGACAGAATTAGAGCAGGAGACGTCCAGATGATGGAAACGATCTTCAGCTGCAGCTCGACTGCGTCGGCAGTGAGCCGAAACACGAGAGAAAATTCAATCAAGTTCATGTTTTACTGGAAAACGACTGAACGCCGTTTGTTTCACAGAGCAAAGAACTCACCTGGAAAACAGCCGACGAAGAACTGTGAAGGTGTTAGCTCAGAAACGTAGCGCTGACGGTTTCAGGATGTTTAAAGAATATTTGAGTAAACGTGTTTCACGTCTTATTTATTGGCATCACAACGCTGGCAAATGTGAAACAAAGCTTGACATGAAACGTCCAGCAGGAAGAAACTAAACTGTGACGACAAAAAAAAAGAAGAAGGAGAAGAAGAAGGAGAAGAAGAAGAAGGAGAAGAAGAAGGAGAAGAAGAAGGAGAAGAAGGAGAAGAAGAAGGAGAAGAAGGAGAAGAAGAAGGAGAAGAAGAAGGAGAAGAAGACTTTGATTCAAGGACTAAAGTTGATCTACAGAACCAGAAGGACACGTGAGTGAAACACGACAGAAGCAGACAAAACCAAACGTGAAGACGATCGAGTGAAAACACCTTCGTCTCCACATGTCCACATGTCCACGTCTCCATGTCTCTGTTCAGGACGTGGTCAGGAGGTAGAAGGCGGCGACCGACAGCAGAGCTCCGACCAATGGGACGAGGGTGAAGGTGACGCACCTCCTCCATCTCCCTGCCCTCGCCCCCTCATCATCCACCTCCTCCCTCCTGCCTCGCTTCTTACTCCTCCGACCTCCTCGCTGCTGCCGTTTCTCGAACGCCTCCAGCTCCTCCTGAACAAAGAGCAGCCAAATAAACATCATCATCTATCAATCAATCGATCAGATCGATGGATCGATGTCTCCATCACTGATGGTTCCTTCAGCTCTCTCCTTCTCCTCAGCCGGCCTCAAACACTTCATGACTTTAACCTGATGAACTCACCTGAAGTTTCTTCTGCTCCTCCTCCTGAGCCGCTCTCTGCTCCGCCTCCTTCAGCTGAACACGCACACGCACACACACACACACACACACACGTACGTTAGGGTGTATCAGGGTGTGACTCAGCGACAGTACAGGTGTGTGTGTGTGTGTGTGTGTGTGTGTGTTTACCTGGCTGACTTTCCTCTGCTGGTCTCTGCATGTATCATCACACTGAACACCCTGACCTGACAAAGAGCATGGGAACTCCTACACACACACACACACACGCACGCACGCACGCACACACACACACACACACACACACACACACACACACACACACACAAGTTATGAAAGGTGAATCTCAACAGGTGTTCACATTAAAAAGGGTCCAAATATGTAAATGAAGGTAAAGTAAAAGCAGGTGAACTCTCAGGTTAGACCAATCAGACAGCTGTGGATGTACACTCAGTGGCCACTTTATTAGGGACGACCTACTGTAGATGTGGAGGCAGGGGTTTGAGTATCAGAGCTTTCTAATGGGAGATTGTACAGGGGTACCTAATAAAGTGGACACAGAGTGACAGTATTAGCTCCTGTGGGGCAGCTACATGTGTGTTAATGCGTGTGTTTCTTGTGTTGATGTGTGTGTTTCTTGTGTTGATGTGTGTGTGTGTGTGTGTGTGTGTGTGTGTGTACCTTCTTGATCCTCTTGCAGGGACATCGGAGCTTCACCCTCTGCTGACATTTGTCCTCACACACTCCTGGATGACATGTTTTTTTACAGCGATGTCCACAGCTCAGCTACACACACACACACACACACACACACACACACACACACACACACACACACACACACACACACACACAGAACAAACACAATTCCATCATCACACTGTGGTTCTCTCGGCAAGGTGGAGGAAGGTCTCAGTGGAACGAAGCAGAGAAGTGCTGTCTGTCTGTCTGTCTGTCTGTCTGTCTGTCTGTCTGTCTGTCTGCCTGTAGCTCAACCCTTCAGTCTGCTTCTTAAAGAGCAGCTGAGATTAGCCTGAGTTCAGCGTGCACGTGTGTGTGTGTGTGTGTGTGTGAGTGTGTGAGTGTGTGTGTGTTGAGGCTTTTAAGAGTTAAGTTACTGCAGACTGTGAAAACACGCTCCAACACACACACACACACACACACACACACACACACACACACACTCTTCAAACAAACATTGGTAGTGTGTTGTGTGATGTTTCAAGTATGTGTATGTGTGTGTGTGTGTGTGTGTGTGTGTGTGTGTGTGTGTGTGTGTGTGTGAGTGAGTGAGTGTGTCAGTGCCAGTAAGTGACAGAATGAAAAAGCAAAATCATTCCCAGGTGAAAGTAAAACACACTCAGAGAGACTCTGTGTGTGTGTGTGTGTGTGTGTGTGTGTGTGTGTGTGTGTTGTCTGGCGCCACTGAGCTAAATTGATTATTGGAAAGAGAGAGAGATGAATGGATGGTATTGTGTTTCTCCTGCACTGACACAGACAATTATTGATTATTGATCGGGAAGGAAGAGACACCAGAAGGAGAGGAGGAGGAGGAGAACGGAGAGGAGACCAGAGAGAACAGGGAGGAGAACAGAGAGAACAGGGAGGAGAACAGAGAGGAGAACAAGGAGGAGAACAGGGAGGAGAACAGGGAGGAGAACAGAGAGGAGAACAGGGAGGAGAACAGAGAGAACAGGGAGGAGAACAGAGAGGAGAACAGGGAGGAGAACAGGGAGGAGAACAGGGAGGAGAACAGGGAGGAGAGGGTGAGAGCTGCAGAGAGAGGGAGGAGGGATAAACAAGTTCCATGATGCAATGGGGCCCAACCAGAGGTCCTCATGGATGTGCGTGCGTGCGTGCGTGCGTGCGTGCGTGCGTGCGTGCGTGTGTGCGTGCGTGCGTGCGTGTGTGCGTGCTCACCTCTTTAGGACACTGGTTGTTGCAGGAGCTCAGCTCCACCTTCGTCTGTTGGTCAGCTGAGGTCAACTTCCTGCAGACAACATCATCAATCACTTCCTGTCCACATTTATCGATCAGGAGAGTCTGATGAACGTCTCAATAACAAAGCTACTAAAACCTCAAACAACACGTGAAGAAGACGTGGAGAAGACGTGGAGAAGACGTGGAGAAGACGTGGAGAAGACATGTCTGTCTGTGCGTGTCTCTCTGTCTGTGTTCTAACGTTTTCTAACATATTCTAACGTGTTCCAGCTGTGGTTCTGTGACTCTTTAACCAACACTGACTGACCAATCGTGGGGTGGCAGGCGGTCATGTGACGTCACTGAGGTGTGTGTGTGTGTGTGTGTGTGTGTGTGTGTGTGTGTGTGTGTGTGTGTGTACTGACGTGCACTCCACGTAGAGCAGGCTGATCTTGCAGTGGCAGCGCTGGCGGACCATCTGGCTGCAGGTGGGGCAGTTGCCGGGGTGACAGGGGCGGGGGCAGGTGTGGGGGCAGCCAGGGGGGCGGGGCTTAGAGCATCCCTCCTCGCACACTTCACACTACAGAGAGAGCGAGCGATTGGTGACGCCATCGTCATCATTTCCTGTCAGTTACCATGACGACCCTTCTCATCATGACCTTTGGCATCAGCTAACATCCTAACGAGGTCCTCACCTGGCGGCTGTCGGCGACCAGGTGACACTCCCTGCCGCAGCTGTGGTTCCCGCAGGTCAGAGGTCGTCCGCAGGGTCGCTGACAGGAGAACCGCCCCCGACGATGACATGGCACGGGGCTCACCTGTTCGACACCCACAGAGCACACGCACCTGAACACACCTGAACACACCTGAACTCACCTGAACTCACCTGAACTCACCTGAACTCAGAACCTGAACCTGAACTGAGCGTGTGTGAGCGAGCGTGTGATCGAGTGTGTGTGTGAGCGGGTGTGTGTGTGGAATACCAAACAGCTGCCATGAAAGGAAGTACACAAAGAGAGAGGACGAAGGAGACGAGTGGGGGGGGGGGGGGGGGGGGGGTCAGAAGGACAAACTAATAACGGACCACGTTTGGAGCAAGAGAACGAGACAGAAATCACCGAGGGGGGGGATGTCCGACAGATAAGGGGAGAGAAGGAGGTGACACGACTAAAAACAGATGTTCTGTGTTTCTGTGTGTGTGTGTGTGTGTGTAGATGTGTAGATGTGATGACCACAGATAAACTGGTCAAACTGGTTCTCAAAAACCAGGACAAAAGTGGAGACTGTAAAGGAAAAGTTCTTACCTCATGTTCTCCGAAACAGGCCCTGAAAGACAGACAGGAGACCACATGTCCCATTGACTTCATCCCTTCATCACTCATCCCTCCATCCCTTCATCACTTCATCCCTTCATCACTCATCACTTCATCCCTTCATCCCTTCATCACTCATCACTTCATCCCTTCATCCCTTCATCACTCATTCATTCATATCACGTCCATCTTTTCTCTTGTACTCTAACAACAGGTTGACGTCCACTCATCCCATTGACTTCCTTCATTGACTGAACACCTGAACTCGACGTGTGCAAACCATTAGAGAGAGTCCAGTTTGAGGCTGTTGGCCCGAATATTTTCCAACAACAGCAACAACAATCACACACACACACACACACACACACACACACACACACGGTTGGTGTTAGCTCAATGCGTCACAGAGCTGCAGGCGACCAACAAAC
Organism: Chaetodon auriga; assembly: GCF_051107435.1. Classification (NCBI taxonomy): domain Eukaryota; kingdom Metazoa; phylum Chordata; class Actinopteri; order Chaetodontiformes; family Chaetodontidae; genus Chaetodon; species Chaetodon auriga. Next base: position 628,649 of record NC_135097.1, on the reverse strand, counting down.
ACCACTGTAACACACACAAACACACACAGACAAATCTAATGATCCACGACAGGACCAAAGCACACTGGACTCTGTGTGTGTGTGTGTGTGTGTGTGTGTGTGATGTAATGTGTGTGTGATGTAATGTGTGTGTGTGTGCGTCTGGCTCCCACATGTCTCCTCTGCCAGCCTCACCTCCTCTCTTGAACCTGAGTGTCTCCATGCTGCGTCCCCTGTCCCTCAGCACAGTCTAACTCAGCCTGATCAAAGGCAGCACAGACTCTCACATGCTGAGCCTGGGGGGGGGGCACAGGAAGTGAAGCAGACCCAGAAGAGACCAGTCAAAGTCGACGACGGAGCTGACGTCGTGCTGACGGACGTACGACTGGGATTTAGTAATGAAGTGAGGATGAAATGTGCCGTGGACGGACCCAACGCCCTACTGTCTGTGCCAGGACGACACGGATTGCGTTTCACGTCCGTTAGCGCTCAGATCGGCACGTTAACGATAACCAACTATTAGAGCATGACAGCACCTTCTAACAAGTTAGCACTAATAGCTCAGACGAGCTATGCTCAAAAAACAGCGACAAAGAAAACCAAAGAGTTGGCCTGGATTGACTCCCACGCCGTGGAAACAGAGACAGGGTCAGAACTGTTTGTGCCACCTTGTGGCTGTTGGTGCACACTGCAGCATAAACTCTGTCCCCCCTTGACTGCAGTCTGACCACGGCCGTCCGTGGCGACATCAGCCCACAGATTATTCAGAAATAATTCAGAAATGTCATAAATGTGACATGGTGTGACTCCATGGTGGAGGAGGTCCAGGCCTCACACTGAGCGCTGACTAACCTGTCAACCCCGACAACAAGCCAAGCAGTCTGGAGTTCACAGTCCAGCTGTTCTCCAGAATCACACAACACTCCAGCTCCATCCTCTCCACCCGTGGACCCTCCATCAAACCTCTGCGCTCAGACTGATCGTCCCCTGTTCAGCCACAGGACAAAACTCCAGAGAATCCCTGAGCTGCTCGCATGTTCCAGGTGTCACCTGGCTTTGTTTTCATTGGCCAGCTGTTGTACTGAGTGTCACACTGGGTGTCACACTGGCTGTCACACTGGGTGTCACGCTGAGTGTGTGTGAGCTGTGGGTTTGTATTGAGCTCTGAGGGCGTTTTCTCGCTCAGTATCCAGTCGTCATTGTGGATTCACATGTTTGTAGGAGTTTGTTCACACTGATGAAGACTCAACAAAATCATTGTGAAAACATTAAAGAATAAAAAGCGAATTGACCCTGAATTTATGAATTAGTTGGTAAAGTCAATCAGTGTCTGCTTGTGTGGTGTCAATGAGACCTTTATCTGTGTGTGTGTGTGAGTGTGTGTGTGTGAGAGAGAAAGACCTACGTCGGTATCGGTACTTGACATGGTGGACAGGGAAGAGCTTTCTTGACGAACGCCGGCTCAGAGGGCTGCTCCCATGGACCGGCCAGCTGCACCTGGAAACACAGAGACACTCAGAGCTCCTGCAGACATCTTTGATTCTCTGATGGAAAACAGGAAGCACTTCACAGAGGCGATGTCAGAGAGACTGGACGACGTCAGACGGGCCCAGTTCAGAGTCATGTGACTGGATCACAGCTGGCAGCGTCTGAGTGCTCCCAGCGAAGGATTCTTTCATTTTAATCAGGATGGAAGATCTTAGATTATTTGTGTTTGATCACCAATCTGAACCTGAAGGAGCCGCATGAAGATGGAAGTTCACGTAACAAAGTTGTCCTACAGTACAGTCACTGAGCGGCGTCCACCTGAGCATGACAGAGAGGACTTCACTAAACGCTGACCTGCTGCTTTCAGGAGCCGCCTACCTGTTGGGACTTGACCAGCACCTGGTCGTGGCAGGACTGCGGGCAGGTGTGGGTGCAGCCGGGCAGCGGCAGAAGGCAGGGCTGTCTGCAGGGGGGGCAGGGGCCGGGGTGGCATCGGTGGGTCTCTCTGGTCGGGTGGTGGCAGGATGAAGGACGCCTGGAGGAGACGGCAGAGCAACCGTTCATGAGGCTCGCGGCTGAGAGCGAATGGGGCGGCGAGGGTGGAGCTCCCGTGTGTTTACCTGCAGACCTCTTTACAGCGAGGCGGTTTGGTGCTCCGTTCACGGCCACAGGGGACAGCCAAGACGGTGGAGCCGCAGGCGCACCTGACCTCCACTGACTCCGGACAGGGATAACAGCTACCTGAAGGACAGGTGAGACACAGTTACGCATTTGGAGTACGGACATTGAAGGTTCGGTTCAAAGAAGGTTCAGAGGACGACCTCCGCCGTCCTCCTGTGGAGCGGAGACACCGTCCAAAGTCGTACTGAACTTCAGACGAGGACACGGTCAGAGAAACGACGTGTCCTTGTGGACGCACAGAGACAGAAAGACAACCTGATTTGTCTCACATTCAGACGGCGAGACGTCGTTTTGTTGTTTGTTGGTTTTATATTTGTGTTTCGTGGTGACAAAACGACGACTCGTCTTCAGTTTTCCTCTGCTGAGAGATGAGAGCGTGACGCCCGTCTGTGTTTAGTGTGTGCTGTGTGTGTGCTGTGTGTGTTGTGTGTGTGCTGTGTGTGTGTGTGTGTTGTGTGTTGTGTGTGTGTGTTGTGTGTTGTGTGTGTGCTGTGTGTGTTGTGTTGTGTGTGTGCTGTGTGTGTGTGCTGTGTGTGTGCTGTGTGTGTGCTGTGTGTGTGTTGTGTGTGTTGTGTGTGTGCTGTGTGTGTTGTGTTGTGTGTGTGCTGTGTGTGTGTTGTGTGTGTGCTGTGTGTGTGCTGTGTGTGTGTTGTGTGTGTGTTGTGTGTGTGCTGTGTGTGTGTTGTGTGTGTGCTGTGTGTGTGCTGTGTGTGTGTTGTGTGTGTGTGTTGTGTGTGTGCTGTGTGTGTTGTGTGTGTGTTGTGCGTGTTGTGTGCGTGCTCACACAGTGCTTTGGTAACGTCGTGTCCCTGACTCAGTCTGCTCTGTGTCTCTTGGCGCTATCTGCTCGCCGTGGCTCCATTAACATACCACGGCGAGCAGATAGCGCTGAGTGTGTGAGGCCTCGGTGTGACTGATCCAGGGTCAGCTCCATGCTGGATCTGGTTCTCACTGGATTAAAGAACCCATTTCCAGGACGAACAGACCTCTCCTTCCATCTTTTCTTCTTCCAGGATCAGCTGGTGCTGTCTGATCCTGGATCAGTTGAGCTGACGGTCAGAACAGGAAGCTCTGCCTCGTTTATTGTGAGCAACATTTCGTTTTCATCGCTATCAGACGAGTTTATTCTGATCGGCTCCTTATCAAAGTTTATTTCAGCACTTTCAGCCCCGTCGCCTGTTATCTGCATGCTGACGCCTTGGCGCCGGTGCAACCTTCTATTTGTTCCCCCTGAAAGGTCAGAGCAGCCAATCAGCATGCAAGAGCACAAATAAATTAACTTTAATCTATTCAGCCAATCACAGACGCATAAACTATCCTCTATCATCTGATCAGGGAACAGTGGACGCAGGAAGCTATCTGTTATTCTGCACACACACACACACACACACACACACACACACACACACACACACACAGACGCACATGCACACGCACACACGTGCACGTCTTTAATAAAAGGGGATTAATGATGTTTGACAGGAAGCAGAGGTCAACATTTTTCCAACACATACACACATTCAACTGTGTGTGTGTGTGGCTCAGCCCTATCAGCTGGAACAAATGTCGGCGCACACACACACACACACACACTCACACTCACACACACACACACACACACACACACACACTCACACACACACACGCACACACTCTTCAGGGAGTGTTATGGGTCAGAATTTTCCTGAATTTGACCTTTGACCTTCCACCAGCTGTGACTCCCTCAACAAATCACAACATTTCTGTCTGACACTGATGTGATGTGACGTCCCATGTGCGTCTGTGTGTGTGTGTGTGTGTGTGTGTGTGTGTGCGTTACCTTGGTGACAGCCAGAGGGACACTTGTGGTTGCGACACCCCAGAGTTCGACCACAGCTCTGGTCACATGGAGGGCAGTTACCGGGGCAACACTGAGACACAAGGCATCATGGGAAAAGCGTTCAGGTCTCTCTGCTGTTTGACTTCAGTTTCCACATGTAAACAGTTCAATGTAGCTTCACTTGTTCTGAGAGCAGCTGAACGTCAGACGTGCTGTGAAGATGAGCTGTGGCTCCGTGTGTCTGACATCAGTCACAGCTCGTCAAAGCTCGTCACAGACTAACGTCAGTCAACCTTTAACGATCAGATTACAGCAGATGGCATCACTCTGACATTCAGACGACGGGAGGACATCCAGAGCCACAGCGAAACAACGATCACACGCCCGCCTCACCTCCCAAATCTCACTTTCACCACTCAAAAGCTAATCATGACCCAGACATTCACACTTTGACATCTGGATCGATCTTTGCTCTAACGGAGCTCAAAGATGATCTATTCTTTGGAGCTTCAGCTGATGATGCACAGATCACAGTTTCCTTCAGTGTCACAGAGACGCAGTGAGAGCTGTCTGTGCATCCATGTGTGCACGGCTAACAGGAGAAGCTAACAGGAGAGGCTAACAGGAAGGGCTAACAGGAGAGGCTAACAGGAGCGACTAACGGGAGAGGCTAACAGGAGAGGCTAACGGGAGAGGCTAACAGGAAAGGCTAACAGGAGAGGCTAACAGGAGCGACTAACGGGAGAGGCTAACAGGAAAGGCTAACAGGAGAGGCTAACAGGAGCGACTAACGGGAGAGGCTAACAGGAAAGGCTAACAGGAGAGGCTAACAGGAGAAGCTAACAGGAGAGGCTAACAGGAAAGGCTAACAGGAGTGGCTAACAGGAGAGGCTAACAGGAGTGGCTAACAGGAGTGGCTAACAGGAGAAGCTAACAGGAAAGGCTAACAGGAGAAGCTAACAGGAGTGGCTAACAGGAGAAGCTAACAGGAGAAGCTAACAGGAGTGGCTAACAGCTAACTCAGCGGAGCGTTGATGGGGACAGTCTGAACAGATACAGGCTGAGGCTGTAGTCCACAGCTAACTCACTGACGGCGTGCTGTGCTGGTACTTCCTGTTTCCTGTCCACTCACAGCTCTTCTCTCTGACCCACTATCTTTAGGCACTGACTATTTTTCCTGAACAGCTCGTGTCTCTGACGCCTGGCATTGACCTGTGAAGGCGCGACGACGGACATGAACCTCTGTGAAGCAGCAGAGCGGACGCAGGAAACACAGAATTGAGATGATGATGAAGGTGATGCTGATGTTAGCTGCTGTGGACTGACCTTCCTCCTGCACTGGTGTCTCTGGCAGCTTCTGGTTTTTGGACATTTGGAGTCACACAGGTATTCCTTATGACACGCCATCAGCTTCCTGTATTTACCACACCTGCACTCCTTCTCCACCTCCTGACAGACAGACAGAGTCAGTGTGTGAGTGAGTGTGTGTGTGTGTGTGTGTGTTTGCATGTGCAGGTGTGTGTTTGAGTGTGTGTGTGACCTGTCTGCAGGTCTCGCAGCTCCCTCGGTGACACCTCATTGAACAGGTGTGTTTTCCACACGACAGGCGACGGTCGCAAGTGTCGCCACACGGCAGCACCTCCTCCGTGCATGGCAGAGACGACTCTACACACACGTACACCGGGACGCGCACACACACACACACACACACAGTGACATTTAGAAAACACCAGCAGAGTGAGATGAGAGTCACATGTGGCTCATTCAACAGTAGATATGGACAGCAGTAGGAGTGAGTAGGCGTGTGTGCGTGTGTGTGTGTGTGTGTGTGTGTGTGTGTGTGTGTGTGTGTGTGTGTGCGTGTGGTCTCACTGGTCTTGCCGCAGGGACAGGACCTGCTGACTGAGCGTGGACACGGAGGACAAACTCCATCATGGCACAAAACCTCACAGGTGTGATTCCCACAGGAGAGGAGAGAGCCACAGACCTGAGGGAGGAGGAGGAGGAGGAGGAGGAGGAGGAGGAGGAGGAGGAGGAGGAGGAATACAGTGTGACATGCAGTAAAATAAGTGTCCCACAGTCTCAGAGCACAGCAGCTGTCGCCGCTCTGCACGTTGTCGTCTCACATGTTAAACCACATCAGACTGCAGCAGTCCGTCTGTGCAGCCTTACCTGCGCACAGGTCCACTGGGGGCTGGCACAGGGTCTCTCTGCCTTCTCTCGGCCACACACACACTCCTGAACACTGACTCTGGGACAGGGAGAGCACTCTGCAGAAACACACACACACACACACACACACACACACACACACACACAGTTAGTCGGTCCCATCCCTTCTCACTGTGACACACACATTCAGACCACAGCAGGGCCAGGTCCCAAAACCATGAGGCACAAGACTCACCTGACTCTGTGTGTGTGTGTGTGTGTGTGTGTGTGTGTGTGTGTGTGTGTGTGTGTGTGTGTGTGGTGCATGCGTGCGTACCTGTGTGACAGGGCTGTGTACAGGTGTGCTGCTTGCAGGGTAACAACTTGTTGCACTGCTGTTGACACGACCAGGCCTGGAGAGACAAAACACACACACACACACACACACACACACACACACACACACACACACACACACACACACACACAGGCTTCTGATTGGCTGATGACAGTCCAGGGAACAGTTTAAACCTTTTAACTTCTTTTATGTTTTTAGGTGTACCTTGTTGCTACAGCGGCGGGGGAGGGGCTTAGCTCTGCCACACATGCAGGAAACTGACACCATCTTTGGGCAGGGGGGGCAGGGACCTGAAAATGAGTGTGACATCATATCCATGACATGTGGCTTTAATCACCTGGAATCACTCTGACTGACGTGAGGATGTGCTACCTGATCAATGATCAGAGGCATGAGGCTGTGTGTGTGCGTGTGTGTGTGTGTGTGTGTGTGTGTGTGCGTGCGTGTGCGTGCGTGGTTACCGGGGTGACAGAGCAGCAGACAGGTGTGTCCACAGGTGGGTTTGAGCTCCTTCTGACAGACAGAGCCACAGGAGTGAGGAGCCAACCAGGGATCAGCTGGGGGATCCTGCACTTTCCCACAATAACACATGTACCTGAACACCACACACACACACATACACAGAAAACAAAGTATACTGAGTAACACAGTGACACAGTGTGGAGCTCTCCGTGTGTTCTACAGTAATCTGATTACTCTCGGTCACTCAGTTGACGCTGTCAGTGAACAGCTGAACCATCAAACATGAAGTCTGATCCACAGACTGTCAGCGTCAGCAGACCCTGGTCCAGTGTTGACTGTCAACTCATGAGCACGCCAGGAGCACACGAGGAGCACGCGAGGAGCTGCAGGTGAGCAGACTGTCAGAAGGCTGCGTACCTGTTGGGCGTGGCGCTCGGTGAATACTCTGCTCGACACTTGGGACTGTGGAGAGAAAAGAGGACAGATGAGACATGAAGACGACGGCGTGTCACAGGTCAATCTGTCTGTTATTTCTCAGTGAAGCGCTCGGCTGTACGGCAACAGACAGCAGTCAAAAAGGTCACATGTTCACGTTCAAACCCCCAAACTTTCCATTTACTGTAAACTAAGAGGAGGAAGTCTCTGCGGTCCTCACCAGGGCCAGGGATGCTGCTTCTGACCAAAGTCTTCATCAGTGACAGAGGACACGAGGAAGGCCGAGTCTTTAGCCCACTTCTGAATACAGGGGAGGTGGAAGAGGGAGAAACAGCTGGAGCAGCTCCACACCTGGAGACAGATGGAGGGAGGGAGGGGGAGAGAAGGAGAGAGGGAGAGAGAGAGACAGAGAGAGGGAGGGAGAGAGAAGGAGAGAGGGAGAGAGGGAGGGGGAGGGAGAGAGAGAGACAGAGAGAGGGAGAGAGAGAGACAGAGAGAGGGAGGGAGAGAGAAGGAGAGAGGGAGAGAGGGAGGGGGAGGGAGAGAGAGAGACAGAGAGAGGGAGGGAGAGAGAAGGAGAGAGGGAGAGAGAGAGACAGAGAGAGGGAGGGAGAGAGAAGGAGAGAGACAGACAGACAGACAGAGAGAGACAGAGAGAGACAGAGAGAGAGAGAAGGAGAGAGGGAGGGAGAGAGACAGAGAGAGGGAGGGGGAGGGAGAGGGTGAGTGAGTGAGTGAGTGAGTGTGTGTGTGTGTGTGTGTGTGTGTGTGTGTGTGTGTGTGTGTGTGTGTGTGTCTCACCGCCTGTGTCCTCTTGACGGAGGCGATGCAGATGAGACAGGTGAGAGCTCCAGACTGAAACAGGTCACTGACATACTGACCAGTTCTGGCCAGACCTGTGACATCACCACCTGGAGGGACAGACAGACCGTCAGATGGACAGACGGACAGACAGTCATACAGACAGACAGACAGACAGTCATACAGACAGATGGTCAGACAGACAGATGGTCAGACAGACAGATGGACAGACAGACGGTCAGATGGTCAGTGTTGCTGTTGCTATGGTACAGAGGGCTCACCTGTCTGGTCTGTGTAGGTGGTGAAGGTCGACGCCAGGATCTTCCCCGTCTTTGCGTCCTTATGGTCGACATCTCCATCGTCATCGTTGTCTTCGTCATCGGAGGAAGAGGAGCCGATGCGGCTCTCCACCAATCGCTGAGCGGCAGCCTGGTCAGACTTCCTGATCTCCTCGAACCTGGACGGGGCCGACACACCTGTCAGAGACATAAGGAGCTGTCAGCTGGTCTGGGGTCATCAGGTGAGCTCTGGACCTGAGCACGAGTCCGTCCTCACCGCGCTGAGGTTCAGGTGTCACGGGGGTCCTCGTCCTCCCTCCTCGTCCAGGCCCCCACGCTCCCGCCAGGGGTCCCGGCCTCTCTCTCTCCTTCTGCGGGGGTTGTGACCTTTCACCCTGACCCTCCTGACCCCGGCCACGCCCCCTGCCCTGCTGTCGCCAGGCCGGCTCCATGGCAACCGCCTCCAGAAGTCTGCAGGTGGGGATTGAGAGACAGGTGTGGTGTGTTTTTTAAAGTCTCAGATGACTGTCAGTGATTGATCAGGCTGATCCGATCTCTCAGTGTAAACTCTGGTAATCATCTTCATTTTCAAGTCCAAAGTAGAGAAGTATCATCAGAGGAGGTCTGAGCATCCTCACATCAACAAACTCACAGAATTATCCTCCACTTATCATCTGCTGAATTCTTGGTTTTCAGACCAGAGTCCGCTCTGACTCTCCGGGGTCAGGTTCAGTGGGACCGCCTGCCTGTTAATCACTGCAGCACAGTAAATCAGCAGATTTTTGACTGGAGTTTGGTGGGCGGAGAGGAGGCCGGGACAGGATGAGAGGAGCCTGACCAGATTCAGCCCGCTGAGTGTTCATTAATGGATGAGACATGTGACTGTCTGTCAGGTTCACATGTACAGTGAAGCAGCTAAATGACATTTGAGAACCGTCCAGTCCTCCGCAGGGACACGAAGCTTCAGTCTTTGACCACTAATGGACGACTGGAACTTAACTTCCGTCCTCAAACCGCAGCAGGTGAACGTTAACAGTTAAGCTCAGTTCAAACTGTTAGCAGCTAGCTACGGTGACGCTAACTTACTACTGCGCTTAAAATTAGCGGTAAAACAGGCGGGAACAAGCCTCACATCCGGAGAACAACAGTTATCTGAATATAAAAATCCATCTGAGCCGCCGGAACTGAAAGTTTTACATTAAAAGACAAACGAAAGTAATTTAAGAGCTTTCTGTAACACACACCTCAGCAGCCCGCAGCAGCGGCTCCTGTTGCCTGGTTGTCATGCGCACTGTGCATGCCGGTACTTGTAGTCCCGGAAATGTATGAGGCTGGTAAAGTACAGAGGCCATCTTATGAGTACAGAACTACAAATCCCACAGCGCACAGGGACACGGAGGAAGTGAGACGTGTCAACAGAAGCTGGACGTTTCATTCATAGCCCGAACCACCAAAGATAAAAATAAAAAATAAAAATTAAATAAAAATTCAAATAAAAATCATTTTCTCTTGTGTTTTTTCAGTTTCCACAGTAGTCTGACGATTGTTTGGATTAAAAGGCCTGCTTAATTTATTAAAGATCAAAGTCGTCATTTAAATTAAAATAATAAAAATCTAAAGAAAATAATAATCAGTGAAAGCAGTAGAAAAACTGTAGTGATGGTGGTAGCAGTGGTACTAACAGTACTGCAGCAGTAGCAGCTGTAGTATTTTGGTGTTTTCATCTCGATCCAGGTGTGCTGTTCCAGTACAGCTGTGTGAAAATAACGAGGCACTTCTGGTCTTCCTTATAAAATATCTTTATTTCAGCGCAGTGCGTCCATCATGTGTTTGCTATGAACCTTTAATACCTATTTACACAAAGCAGGGACGTGATTGGCTGCACAGGCCCTCACAGAAAATGAATCATATGGGAAAGTCAAAGTCCTCTTCATAGAAAATGTACACGCAGTGACTTTGTTGCTCATATCTGCTGACCTTTGACCTCTACTGTTGCTAAAGCAGCTGATCTAGAAAGGGAAGCTTGTTCTGCAGTTGGTTTCAGTCTGTCTGGATCAAAGTCAGAGAAAGTGAAATGACAAGCTGGACTCAGATTGACTCGAAGCGTCTTTCTGCCTTCTCACTCAGACAGACTCAGAAACTGCTGAACTGCTTCTGTGACGTAAAAACGCTGCAGAGGATCAGATGTGGTGCTTATTATTTCAGGTATAATACAGTAAAATTACAGTTTTACACAGGAAATATTTAGTGGAAACACAGGTAACTTTCTCTCTCTCTCTCTCTCTCTCCGTCAGTCACCCTGAAGCTCGCTCATCCTCTCCTCAGCTCCCTTACATTCAGACAGGCAATGTAATCTGGAGTCAGTTCACTTTCACTCCGGTTTGATTCCAGTGTAAACACAACTTTTTTTAACCGGTGTTGAGGAAAATCGAGACATTTTTATGTTGCTCATAAAGCAGAATGAGTGAATTACTGTAATAAATCTTCAGAGAATATAAAACAAACTTTAAATCTAAATCTTCACATTCAGATTCAGTTGTGACTGAAGAAATATGACGTGACATGAAGTGAACTGAAGTGGCATGGAGTGACATGACATGTCCATACAGGCAGCTGTTTGACTTGAAGCGAAGTGAAGTGAAGTGATGTGAAGTGAAGTGATGTGAAGTGAAGTGAAGTGAAGTGAAGTGAAGTGACTTGAAGTGAAGTGATGTGAAGTGAAGTGAAGTGAAGTGATGTGAAGTGAAGTGAAGTGAAGTGACTTGATGTGAAGTGAAGTGAAGTGAAGTGAAGTGAAGTGACTTGAAGTGAAGTGATGTGAAGTGAAGTGAAGTGATGTGAAGTGAAGTGAAGTGACTTGAAGTGAAGTGACTTGAAGTGAAGTGATGTGAAGTGAAGTGAAGTGAAGTGACTTGAAGTGAAGTGATGTGAAGTGAAGTGAAGTGAAGTGATGTGAAGTGAAGTGATGTGACGTGAAGTGAAGTGAAGTGAAGTGAAGTGATGTGAAGTGAAGTGAAGTGAAGTGATGTGAAGTGAAGTGATGTGACGTGAAGTGAAGTGAAGTGAAGTGAAGTGATGTGAAGTGAAGTGAAGTGACTTGACGTGAAGTGAAGTGATGTGAAGTGAAGTGAAGTGAAGTGAAGTGATGTGAAGTGAAGTGAAGTGAAGTGATGTGAAGTGAAGTGATGTGACGTGAAGTGAAGTGAAGTGAAGTGATGTGAAGTGAAGTGAAGTGACTTGACGTGAAGTGAAGTGAAGTGAAGTGAAGTGACTTGACGTGAAGTGAAGTGAAGTGAAGTGAAGTGAAGTGAAGTGACTTGACGTGAAGTAAAGTGAAGTGAAGTGAAGTGAAGTGACTTGACGTGAAGTGAAGTGAAGTGAAGTGAAGTGATGTGACTTGAAGTGAAGTGAAGTGAAGTGAAGTGAAGTGAAGTGATGTGAAGTGATGTGACGTGAAGTGAAGTGAAGTGAAGTGATGTGAAGTGAAGTGATGTGAAGTGATGTGAAGTGAAGTGAAGTGAAGTGAAGTGAAGTGAAGTGACTTGACGTGAAGTGATGTGAAGTGAAGTGATGTGAAGTGAAGTGACTTGACGTGAAGTGAAGTGAAGTGAAGTGAAGTGATGTGACTTGAAGTGACTGGTAAATACTGACTGAACTTCAAGCGAGGCGTCTTTTCTTTTCCTTCACCGTTGGATCTAATTCGAATTTTGAATTTCAGGAGCAGAATTTGAAAATTATCTTGATGAAGTTTGAAGAAAATTTCAATCTCTCCACCCACCTGACCAACCCAAGCTCTAAAATCAAACATCCCAGTCGTCCCCCTCCTCCTCCTCCGTTTCTTTTCACCTTATTTCTTCTCTTCCTCTTGTTTAACTGTCTCAGGTGTTGGGGGCGGGGCATCACCTGGCTGGTCAGCTCGTGGCGGCGGCACCAGCTTCCTCTCCAGCCTGGTGACTCGATGTTTGAGTTTGCTGTGAGTGGCTTCGTGCTCGGCCAGCAGCCGAGCGTAGCGCGTCTGCAGGACGTCCAGAGTGCCCGTCATGCGCTCCACCTTCTCCTCGATCTCTTTGGGGTCGGGACCCTGCGCTGCCACCTGGAGGACGAGACCGGTTATTGCTCTTAGTTTAGCAGATCAGCCTCTTGTTTTCGTTGTTGTCACTGTGTCAGGTCATGTGACTGTACCTCCAGGTCCAGCAGTCCGTCCTTCATCAGAATCTGCCTTCCCTTCTCCTCCAGCAGAGCCTTAGCATCAGGATACTCTGTTAGCGCCTCCATCAGGTCGTCTTTGGAGAGACAGAAGAGGTCGGAGTAACCGATGCTCCTGATGTTGGCTGTCCTCCTGTTTCCGGCCTTACTGCCTGTTGAAGACCAAGATGGACTGTTAGGGAACGCGAACACTAACGTCCTGCTAAGATTCCATCTTAGACCATGTTCTAAATCGCCTTGTTCAAGTCAGACGTGAATGACTCAATCCTAACCTCCTGGTGAACTTTGTATGTTTGTTCATACCTTTCAAACGGTCGACAGAATAAAGAGAGCTGGCTGTCTAAATCACACTGTTAAGAACCGACGTCGGTTCACCTTTGATGGCCAGGATGCTGATCTCGCCAAAGTAGCTTCCATCGCTCAGCACGACAAACTGCTTGATACCGTCGTCAGCAACAACAGCGAGTTTTCCCTCTTTGATGATGTACATCTCTCTGCCGATGTCGCCTTTCTTGCAGATGTAGTCTCCTGGACTGTAGACCTGAGGCTGCAGCTTGAGCACCAGCTCCACCAGCAGGCCGGCCTCGCAGTCCGCAAAGATGCGAACCTGCAGGACGACACAGAGGGGAAACCTCGGGTTGTCTCATTCACTTCAACTGTTTTTTAACCAGGAGTGCCAGTAGGCGTGTGCTGACCTTCTTGAGGGTTTCCAGGTGGACGTTGATGGCGATCTCGGCTCTCAGCTTGTCAGGCAGGTACTTCAACACCTCCCTCTCATCCACGGCTTTCTTATTGGTCCACAGGAAGTCAAACCACTTGATCACTCGCTTCTCCAGGTCCTTAGTTACCTGGAGCGGTGACAGACAGGTGGAGGGGGGTTACAGGTCAGACCTCGGTTATTCATGTATATATCTGATAGGAGCATTTGTTTGTCTGTCTTTGGGTTTTATTATCTTTTACTCAAAATGGATTTGAAAATTATACTTTTAGCAACAGTAACAGTTTTTATTACTCATGATGCAACTTTTATTACAGAGGCCAGAAATCGTAAAAATAACAGGTAAAAAAAGACTGACACTATTTCTAAGTCAGCCCACCTGTGACCAAACTGAGCTGCTGTCCATGAAAGAGTCACCACAGTACACCATTTTTAAAACAGAAACACAACCTCTAACACACCCACCTTACGGAAGCTCATGTACTGTTTGATGGCGTCAATGCGCGCCTGGAAGTCGGCTCTGGCGGCGTTCATGTTGGTGATCATCGAACCGACGTTACCGACGATGGTGGCGAAGATCAACACCCCCACCTGGAGGAGGACAGAGGAGGAGAAAGGAGCCCAGAATAAAAACGTACATCCATGAAAATGTCCAAAACAGTCACGAGGGACATTTGTCTCCTGAGATGAAACAAAGATAAACTGCATCAAGTATTTTTTAAGATGAGCAGCGTGAGAGTAGACCTGATGTCCGATGACGATGATTGATAACAATGATTGATGCACATTCATCAATCATTGGTCATTGACTGTCACTGAGGTGGTTTTGAACCGTTATCACTGATGTGGTTTTGAACCGTTATCACTGAGGTGGTTTTGAACCGTTATCACTGAGGTGGTTTTGAACCGTTATGACTGAGGTGGTTTTGAACCGTTATCACTGAGGTGGTATTGAACCGTTATCAATGAGGTGGTTTTGAACCGTTATGACTGAGGTGGTTTTGAACCGTTATCACTGAGGTGGTTTTGAACCGTTATCACTGAGGTGGTTTTGAACCGTTATCACTGATGTGGTATTGAACCGTTATCACTGAGGTGGTTTTGAACCGTTATGACTGAGGTGGTTTTGAACCGTTATCAATGAGGTGGTTTTGAACCGTTACGACTGAGGTGGTTTTGAACCGTTATCACTGAGGTGGTTTTGAACCGTTATCACTGACGTGGTATTGAACCGTTATCACTGAGGTGGTTTTGAACCGTTATGACTGAGGTGGTTTTGAACCGTTATCAATGAGGTGGTTTTGAACCGTTACGACTGAGGTGGTTTTGAACCGTTATCACTGAGGTGGTTTTGAACCGTTATCACTGACGTGGTATTGAACCGTTATCACTGAGGTGGTTTTGAACCGTTATGACTGAGGTGGTTTTGAACCGTTATCACTGATGTGGTTTTGAACCGTTATGACTGAGGTGGTATTGAACCGTTATCACTGAGGTGGTTTTGAACCGTTATGACTGAGGTGGTTTTGAACCGTTATGACTGAGGTGGTTTTGAACCGTTATCACTGAGGTGGTTTTGAACCGTTATCACTGACGTGGTTTTGAACCGTTATGACTGAGGTGGTTTTGAACCGTTATGACTGAGGTGGTTTTGAACCGTTATGACTGATGTGGTTTTGAACCGTTATCACTGATGTGGTTTTGAACCGTTATGACTGAGGTGGTTTTGAACCGTTATCACTGATGTGGTTTTGAACCGTTATCACTGAGGTGGTTTTGAACCGTTATGACTGATGTGGTTTTGAACCGTTATCACTGAGGTGGTTTTGAACCGTTATCACTGAGGTGGTTTTGAACCGTTATGACTGATGTGGTTTTGAACCGTTATCACTGAGGTGGTTTTGAACCGTTATCACTGAGGTGGTTTTGAACCGTTATCACTGAGGTGGTTTTGAACCGTTATGACTGAGGTGGTTTTGAACCGTTATCACTGAGGTGGTTTTGAACCGTTATCACTGAGGTGGTTTTGAACCGTTATCACTGAGGTGTTACCGTGTTCGCAGCACTTTAACGTTACATCTGGTTGAACTGGAGCTCATTTCAAGCTGATCTCATGTTTTCATGTAAACAGTAACTGTCAAGTAAATGTAGTTGAGTATAAGAATAATGTAAAGTACAAGTACCTCAAACTGTACTTGACTAAATGTACCTGGTCGCATTCCACACCTGTTGCACTGCAGTCAAGGTAACTGTGGGGTCTTTGAGCCGAAATATTTGTACTTGTGATATTTTCCTGTTCCGTTTCCTCCATTTCAGTTTTTTTGTTCCGTTTCTTGATTTCTAGGTGTTAATTTACATCTGCGCCGCTACGATCTACTTGTGCTAATATTGGTCTGATAAATATTCAGTGAACGTTGATATTTCATGTCACAGCAGAGCTGGTTGTTAAAGCTCGACTATATTTTTCAGATTCTTTGTCGTCCTAAATCCCGACCAGATAAAGAGAAACTGTTCTTTCAGGCAGACCCACCAGGAAGTCAGTGACAACGAAGAAGTACTCGGAGTTCTCCACAGGCGGTGGCGTTTCTCCGATGGTGGTGAGTGTCAGCGTGGACCAGTACATACTGTAGGCGTACTTCCTCACCAGACGACCGAACTCTGGATCTGACGGGTCGGGATACACAAACCGGTCGGTACCGAAACCTGGAGGGAGGGGACAGACAAGCTGTTAGAGTCACAGCAACCACCGGCGAAACGACCACAACCAGGATCCGAACCGGCAGCCCACCGATGGCCTTGGAGAAGGAGTAGTAGAGGCAGGCGTTCCAGTGGATGATGATAACGATGAACATGACCAGGTTGGAGATGCGGAGAGCGTTGGGGTAGTTCGTCCTGGTCTCCGTCCTCTGGAAGAACTCCAGCATCCTGAAACAAACACAAAGATCCTGAATGTCAGCTTCAGCAGTCAGCAGTTCAGAGTGGATGACAGCGTCCGTCAGTCCAGCACTGTGTCCAAACATCTCAACAGCTATTGGATGGATCGTCAAAACATGTGGTTCAGACATTCATCCTTTCACATTTTAATGCTCGTGACCAGTTAGCTGCAGAGCTAATGAAACTCTGTCCTTACAGCCTCACCTAGTGAACATGGTGAACATTACAACTCCACTGCTCGCATGTCAGTACTGTGACATGTAGTGGTAACCTGTCAATAAGCTGCATCATTATACTGCAGTACAGCTTTGATAAGTACTAAAGAAACCGTAACATCAAGTACTTCATAGTATAACAGTCTGAAAGGCGTCTGTGGACACAGTGAGTCCTCTGATACTTCATGTACATGTTGATGACAATATTTCTGTGCTGTAACGGCAGTACTTGATGTATTTTTACGTCATGGTACTTCTACTTTTACTTAAATATTCGTGTTATTTCTCAGGTGAAAAACAACATATGACAGTAGTAGTTTTTCTCAGAAACATTTTGGCAAAAGTAGTTTTTATGGGCAGTAGTTGTGTTTCTGTTCTGTATCCTGTAAACGTTTTTATCTCAACCCCCTTCTTATCTTATCTTATCTTATCTTATCTTATCTTATCTTATCTTATCTTCCAAAGGATCTGAGTACTTCCACCACTGACTGTGTGAGGTGTGTTCTGCGTACCTGTTGAACCTGAAGAGCTTGTTGAGGCGGATCTCAGGGTAACTGAGGCCGACGACCAAGTACAGCAGGTCAGTGGGAATCATGGAGATCAGGTCCAGTTTGAACTGGAAGCTCTTCTTGTAGCGCTCACGCAGCTTCTGCTCATCCTTCACCAGCAGACCCTGCTCCAGGTAACCTGCACGCGCACACACACACACACACACGCACGCACACACGCACGCACACACAAACGCGCACACACACACACACACACGCGCACGCACGCACGCACGCACCATATTTTCTTCTGAGGTGATTTCTACATGTATGTAAGTTCTAATGCATCAGTACCTTTAAAAGTCTGTTGAGTGTGTGTGTGTGTGTGTGTGTGTGTGTGTGTGTGTGTGTGTGTTCGGACCTGTCCGTGTTCTGAAGACCATGTCAGCGATGTAGATGAGGTCTGAGGCAAAGTCCAGGATGAACCAGAGGTGTATGTAGTCGGTCTGAAGCTCCTCGAAACACGCCCTGAAACACACAGAGCATGACGGACAGCTCAGGGACACTGTGGGACAGACAGACAGACAGACAGACAGACAGACAGGCAGACAGACAGGCAGGCAGGCAGACAGGCAGGCAGGCAGGCAGACAGGCAGGCAGACAGACAGACAGGCAGGCAGACAGGCAGACATACAGACAGACAGACAGACAGACAGACAGACAGACAGACAGGCAGGCAGACAGGCAGACAGACAGACAGACAGACAGGCAGGCAGGCAGACAGACAGGCAGGCAGACAGGCAGGCAGGCAGACAGACAGACAGACAGGCAGGCAGACAGGCAGGCAGACAGACAGACAGACAGACAGACAGGCAGGCAGACAGGCAGGCAGACAGACAGACAGACAGACAGACAGACAGGCAGGCAGGCAGACAGGCAGACAGGCAGACAGGCAGACAGACAGGTGTTACCTGGCGATGATCAGGGTCCAGTTGTACATGACGGGGATGGTGATGACGAACAGCCAGTAGTAGTAGGTGTTACTGGCCGGGTCGATCACTGTGATCTCCTTAGGACTGGACACACAAACAGCAATGTCCACAGGACGTCAGTGAACAGCTGATTCATGGAAACACAAATCTGACTCAGCAGATCCTAATAAGAACTTACACCTCCTCTTTGGCCTTCTCCTTCTCCTTCTCCTTCTCCTTCTCCTTCTCCTCTTTCTCCTTCTGTTTTTTCTCCTTCCTCTCCTTTTTCTCCTGCTTCTCCTTCCTGAAGGACAGACGGACAAAGTAAAAACTGGTTTGAACTGAATCGACTCCAAAACTTTCATTTGACAAGAAGCCAACAGCAAAGATTGAGCCAGCAATACGAGGACCTTAGTCTTTGTCCACACTGTCCTCACGGACTGCTGGAAATGACTCCACGGGGCTTTGACCTGGGACACTATGTGTTTTGTCCACGGGGCTTTGACCTGGGACACTGTGTTTTCTTTGAGATCAGTTAAAGAACTCACCTCTTCTTCTCCTTCTTCTCCTTCTTCTCCTTCTTCTCCTTCTTCTTTTTCTTTTTTTCATCCCTGGAAGACAACAGGAGACACATCATCACACGGTGGTCTGACATGGACCGCTGCAGGTGGACACGTGTCAGGTTGTGAGGACACTCCACTGTCCGTCCTCACAGAAAAGCTCAATCCAATCAGTTTGAATGTCTCTGTGTGACATCACATGACGCTGTGCGTGTGTGTGTGTGTGCGTGTGTGTGCGTGTGCGTGCGTGTGTGTGTCTTACTCGTCCTCGTTGTTGTTGCTGTTATTGACGTTGAACAGAACTCCTGGTCCGACTCTTTCAGCAGGTCTGGAACAGAGACGACAGTCAGAAGGCGGACTAACTGTTAACTGTCAACTGGTTAAAGGACCAGTTCACCTCCAGAACCTCCTCAAGGACCCTGAGGATCTCTGTAACCCCTACACCCTCTCAATGAACCATTGAATTGATTAGAATCTCGTAAAGGCCCACAGAACCTTCAGGAGGAGCATTAGATCCTTTAAGGGACTCGAGGACCGGTGAAGCCTCGGAGAGCACCCTAGACCCTAGAACCTCTTCAAAGAAGCATCACACTTCCTCAACGGCCCTTGGATCCTTTAAAGGATCCCTAGAATCCACAGAACCTCCTTTTGGACCCCTGAGGCCTTTAAAAGGACCCTTAGAACATCTCCAAGGGTGACGCTTCATGTGGACCTCTAACTCCTTTAAAGAACCAAAGAACCTTTTCAAGAACCCATGTAACTTAAACTGCCTCAAGCACCCAGAGAACTTCTTGGAGCATCTTCAGGCTGAACCTGAGCTGTGGACAGTCATTATTTGGGCCACAGTTTTTGGGCTGTGGGTCTTGTTTCCGTGACTACTCACCCGCCCCCCTCGCTGACGTCACCTGGCTCCTCCTCCATGTCTTGCAGAACGATGGTGGGCGGAGTTAACTTGGAGACGGGGGACGGGACTGACGGGGCTACTTTGGCCATGGAAGAATCCTTTGGTCTGACTTCCTGTTCAGAGAGAAGTTATCAGACAGGTGACAGGAAATGATGGGAAAGACAAAACAACATGTGACAAACGTCCCCGTCCAGGGTCCAGCTGAGGATCAGGAGGTTTCTGCTCAGCTCCCAGAGCCCTCAGACCACCAGGACGCCCCTCTTTGTTTTACAGGAGACTTTCCTCAGGACAAGGTTTTGGTCATTTCTTCAAATCCTCCGTCCATGTTTAGTAGAAGCCGTGTCTCACAGGACGTGGTCTTCAGGGTTCAAGACGCTTGAATCAAGCTTGTGATGTCTGAAGTCAAAGTGTCTCTACATGTTCTGAATGACAACAAAGGACATTTATGAGGTCTGGATCAGGTCTGAGAGGTCTGGATCAGGTCTGCTTACTGTCCCCAAACTAGACCTGGAGGAGCAGCTTTCAGGTTTTAGGATCCACATAAACAAACCGACAGACTGGAACTTTCATTCTGCTGTTTTCAGATTTTATCTCTTTAAAAAACACCTGAAGGCGTCTTTTCTTTTTCTGATGAGCTCTCTGAATCTGAGCAGAGAGCTGACAGAGGACACACCTGGCCAATCACTGCTGAGCTGACAGAGGACACACCTGGCCAATCACTGCTGAGCTGACAGAGGACACACCTGGCCAATCACTGCTGAGGGCGGCCATGACTGTCAGGCTGTCCGTTTCACAAAGCTACAGAAACTGAAGGATGAAGAGTTCCTTCATGTCTTCTTCAGCTCAGTGAACTCTTCAAAAAGCCTCTTGGATCAGCTGAAAATCATCGTCACAGAGCTGAAAACAGCCTGTTTTTCTTTTTGGAGATACGAGGTTCTCACAGGACGCCGCGCTGCAAACATGTGATGATCTTCTAGAATCTGAAGCATTGATGAAGATTAAAGCAGCAACAGGATATGAAGGAGTTCAATGAGCTGAAACATCTACAGCAGGAACATGAATGAACACATGAATGAACACATGAACGCAGCGGGAACATGAATGAACACATGAATGAACACATGAATGAACACATGAATGCAGCAGGAACATGAATGAACACATGAACGCAGCGGGAACATGAATCCACAGACAGCAGAGAGAAACACACGGACAGGAACACTGTACTCACACACCAGTACCACATGTAACGCAGTACTTTTACTGCAGTAAAGGATCAGTGAGACAGAATAAACCTGCTTCATTTTCGTCTTTTTCGGGGACGATGTCTCTGAAACCTTCACTCCATGATCACCTTGACTCACCTTTCAGCTGATTATCTGTCGCCCTTGGTTACGTGGCCTAGATCTGTCTGCCCGTCAAACTTATCGCCATGGAAACAGGAGTATCCCCCCTTCACACACACACACTCAGCTGTTTGGATCCTTTGAGTTTGGGAGTGTGCAGAGAAAAGAGGAGTAGACGGAGGGATGGAGGTGGAGGAGCGAGTGGAGGATCCAGCAGAGTCTCCTCTGTCACCCTGACGGGGATAAAGAGATTAGAGGATGGATGAGACGCCGCGTCTCACACACCTGCGCTGGACGGGACCCGCCCTCACTGAGAACTCACCTGTTTCACCTGCACGGCTCCACTTCACCTTCGAGAGCAGCAGAACCACAGTTCAGTAAAAATACTGCAGTACAAGTACTGCACTCAACACTTAGAGGACACACAGAAGTACTGGCAACAAAATGTACTCCAAGTATCAACAGTACTCATACTGCAGAGTGGCCAGTACTGCATTACTAGAGCCTGATCAAAGGACTGAAAGGACAGCAGCACATACTCAACGACAGCAATCAGGTAACCGTAGTGATGAAGACTGATGATGAAGGTGGACAGAATGAAGGAGGCCCAGAGGGCGGACAAAAAGGGAAGAGAACGAGGAAAGTAGGAAGGAAACAAGGGAACTAAGGAGAGACAGGAGGAGAGATATGAGCAGAGGGCAGGAAGGAAAGCAGGAAGAGAGGTAACAGGAACCAGTGACAGGAAAGGAAGGAAAGAAGGAAAGATGAGGACGGAAAGATGGACGTAAGGAGGCGAATGTGAGGGAGGGAGGAAAGGAAGGGAGGAAAGGAAGGAAGGACGAGGCAGTGAAAAGTGAGGAGGGGCAGATTAGAAGAGTTCCTCTGAGCCTCCTGAGTCAGCAGTGTAAGCCTAATGACACACACACACACACACACACACACACACACACACACACACACACACACACACACAAAGCTGGAGTGGTTCACAGGCAGCTTTGATAGGCTTATTAGGAATTACACCTGTGAGTGTGTGTGTGTGTGTGTGTGTGTGCGCAGACATGGCGGTGCTCCTCTCATACACAAGCTGGACAGTTAGCATTAGTTAGCATCAGTTAGCATTCACGTACTGATGGCGTCTCATGTGTGAGACTGGTTTAATGGCAGCGGTTGGAGGAGGAGCTCCACCTGCTGTTCGTCTCCATCAGCCAATCAGATTCAGAGACTGATGGAGACAAACGTCCAGTCGGTTTGATTTAGTCTTTTGTGGACAGACAATAGAACACACGAGTCAGTCCTCCTGAATCTTTATTGGACAGTGGAATCACATGTTCAGTAAGGACACACACCTAACAAAAAACAGACAAAAGGCCAGGAGCATCATGGGAAATGTAGGAATAAAAAAGTCTAAAAAAAACATCCTGGATTCACGTCCACTTTAAAAGAAGTCCAGGTCGTCCGGAGCGTCCAAGTCTCTGTACTCGATGATGGACCGGGGGTCCCCCCGGACGCCCCTGAGACAGACAGAGAGAGAGAGACAGACAGACAGACAGACAGACAGAGAGAGAGAGAGAGAGAGAGAGAGAGAGAGAGAGAGAGAGAGAGAGAGATATGGGGGGGGGGGGGGGCACGTCAATATATCATATAATCAATACATATTGTGTCATCTGGTTCTCCGTCTGTCCCTCTGTCCTCTACCTGCTGTTTCGCTGTTTCCCGGGAAACCCTCCTCCTCCTAAATGGCCTCTGAAGTTGTCATAGTTACCACGGCCCGCCGCAAACTGGTTGGGGGGGTAGGGGGGTCCAGCACCTGCACACAGGTGAACACAGGAGGCTGCTGTCAGCCAACAGCTCGATCATTGATGACTGATTCTGGGTATTGACCCTTTCAGCTGACTCACTGTTAGCACTGAGCGTGTGTGTGAGCGTGTGTGTGAGCATGTGAGTGTGCGTGAGCGTGTGTCTGTGTGTCTGCGTGAGCGTGTGTGTGTGTCTGTGTGAGCGTGTGTGTGTGAGCGTGCGTCGTACCCAGGAAGCCAGGCATGGGAGGTCTAACTCCAGGTGGATATCCCAGAAGGCTTTGCTGCGGTGGTGACTGAGCAGGAAATCCTGGCACACCGGGGGGGGGGGCGGCTGGAAGACAGCGAGACCACGTCAGTCTGTCAGCTGGGACGAAAACACTGTGCTGTCCTACGTTTCCCACAATGCCTCAGTGTGTGTGTGCGTGCGTCACCTTGTGCTGGTGGTGGGAGGGGCTTGCTCTCAGGTAAGGCGGGCCTCTTGGCGTCGAGCAGGAAGTTGTTGAAGAACTCGACCTCCTGTCTGACGGCGGACACCTTGTCTCCGTGTTTGTTCAGGATGTGTTTACGCACAAACTCTGGAGCCTGAACAACAGCCAGCGTTACCACGGCAACCACACAATCAGAACACACACAAACACACACGCGCCACGCACACACAGAAAGTCAGACTCACCTTGAACTTTTTCCCGCTCAGAGGACAGAGCCACTTGTCTTTACTGAGCTCCTGAGTGTTGGCTGACAGGAACTTCTCCACCTGGACACACACACACACACACACACACACACACACACAACGTTACAGACAGCTAGAGACAGGTGAGGACAGGTGCAGACAGACAGGTGTCTTGCCTCTTGCTCCGGGTCTTTCCTTCCCAGCTTGGCAGCGTCTTCTTCACTCAGAGTCTCTGAAGGAGAAAGCAGAGGAGCCAGACGCTCCTCACACATCCTCTGATGTTCACTCACTGTCCAATCAGAGCACAGCGCTGGATTACACACATGCTGACATCATCATCATCATCAAACTGCATGTGTACATGAACGTGTCGATGAAGACGCTCATGTCCTTAAACAGAGTCTGAGGCTCACAGTGGTGCTTTGAGCTACATGCTAACATCAGCATGCTAATACGCTCACAATAATACTAACATGCTGATGTTAGCACCACCACAGTATACCATGTTAGCATGCTACCTTTAGCATGCTAACACGCTCACAATGACAATGCTAACATGCTGATGTTAGCATGCTGATGTCAGCACCGCCTCAGTTTGTCATGTTAGCATGCTAACATTAGCAAGCGAGGTCCAGCTGAGGCTGATGGGATGTGACTGTCACACGAGCTGATGGTGAGCCGTCAGTCCACATCCTGAGGAGACGTCTCAGTCTGAACAATGTGATGGACAGACAAACAGGACGTGCAGTGCCTCTGCGTGTGCGTGTGTGTGTTTGTGTGTTGTTTGTTTGTGCGTGCGTGCGTGTGTGCGTACCTTCGGCTGCAGTGATCTTGGCCACAGGTAGGGGTCCTCGTACGTGGACCAGTCCACAGCGATGGGGCATCTCGTCCTCTGCAGGATACTCACAGAAGTTATAATAATCTACAGAGTGAACCAGACGCAGGTAGAGCAGCAGTCTGTCCAGCACCTGAGCACACGCACACGCACACACACACACACACAGATTAATAACAATACACACACACACACACACACACAGAGATTAATAACAATACACACACACAAACTGTAACCACCACAGTCAAAGCAGACTGAGCCCCTCCCACCTTCAGCAGCTTGTCGTCTGTCTCCACGGTAACGTCAGAGGAGGAGGCGGGGTCTTTGCTGTCGCCTGCATCATCACCGTTACCCCCCGACGCACCTGTGAGCTCCTCCTCCTCAGCGCTCACCTCCTCTATCAGGTAATCTGTGATGTTCTTCAGGACAGGGTTGGTCTCCATCTGCAACACACACACATGCACAGAGACAGACAGACAGACAGACACACACACACTTTTGAACTTCATCCATCAACACTGCTCGTCTTCAGTGTGTCAGTGAGAAGCCATCTGGCTGTGAGGACGTGGTGGACGCGGTGGACGTGGTCTACCTGTCCGGCCCACAGCTCCCCCCTCTGGTCCAGGCTGTGGACGAGCCGGGCGGACAGACGGATGTCGTTCCTCACCACCGGCCTGTGGTGAGTCAGACCGTTGACGGTGCGGACGCGCCGGCACAGGTCTCTGTTGACCACCGGAGACAGTTCACAGTCCCTGAGCTGAGACAGACGAGAGGGACGTCAGCTTGTCTCTGCGTGTGTGTCTCTGTGTGTCTGTGTGTCTGTGTCTCACCCTGATGTTCTGCAGGTTCCAGCATGTCTCCTTGATGTTCACACTGCGGTCAAAGGTCACCCAGCAGCGCCTGAAGAACCTGAGGACACAGAGCAGAGCTGCTGGTTCGTCCACAGTTTGCAGAGGCCCGTCCTCGTCCAGGTAACAGTGCAGGTGCATTACTGACGTGTTTAGAGCATCTCACCTCCTCTCAGGCTGAGGGTCTGACAGCGCCACCCGCAGGAAGCCGGGATACCTGCGACACAACTGAAACAGGCTTGTGTTAGTACAGGTGTGCGTGTGCGTGTGTGTGTGTGCGTGTGTGTGTGTGTGTGCTCACAGCTGTGATCTCCTCCTTCGACACCTCCGGCGGGATGCTTCTGATGAACAAGGAGGTGGTGAGGTGGAGGGGGCGGGGCTTGGCTGGAACCTCCTTCTCTCTGTCCTTCCCTCGCTCTTTCCGACGTTCTAACACACACACACACACACACACACGCACACACACAGTCAGACGTGTCTCTGGCTGTCCACTGACCTTCCTGTAACATGTCTACGCCGTCACAGAAGACGCTCCTCCTCTTATTTGTGTGCAGAACATTTTGTTTGTCAGGAAAGTGTTTGTACCATCTTCCCCGTCCTCCTCCTCTTCCTCCTTCTCCTCCTCTTCCTCCTTCTCTCCATCAGAGTGGGAGGAGTCAGAGTCTGAGGCGCTGCCCTCGCCGCTGTCAGCTGACACGCTGCGTTTCCTCTTCCTGCCCTGAGAGGAAGGGGCGTGGTTAACCTCAGCACCATCATCGGTGTTTTACTATTCTGCCTGGCCCTGCCCTACTGCGCCGTGATTGGCTCATACTCGCTGTCTCCACGTGCCCGCGGCACCATGAACCATGAACCCCGCTGTCACCGGGTCCAAGTCCTGCAGCTGATCAGGTGACACTCGTGTCAGCAGCTAGCATCCAATCAGGACGAGCCAATCACAGCACAGTAAGGCACGAACAGGCGGAACCATCATGGTGAAAACAACAATGTGCATCAACAGCACCAACCAGAACCAGAACCGACTCACTTTCTTAGCCTTCTCCTGCTCCTCCTGCTTCCTCTCCTCCTCTTCCTCCTCCTCGTCTTTCTCCTCTCCATTCTGCTTGGCCTCCTGTTCACCGTCCTGAGGAGGAACAGAGGACATCAAGGCTTCGTGCTATGATTCAGCTCTGCAGCACACCGTCACATTGAGACAAACCAACCAATCAGAACACAGGAAGAGAGACAGAACACAGGACAGGAGGGACGCTGGACGTCAAACGGACGTTCAGACTTTCAGAGACGGTCTAAAGGACAGGCTGGACGTCACCGACCTTATCACGGGCTCTCGTCTGTCCGCCGGTCGCCTCTCCTGTCCAAGTCCCCGTGGACTCCGAGCCGGTCTGCCCGCTCGCGCCTCCTCCGCCGGGATCTCCCTGGCTCTTCTCCCCAGCTCCTCCACCGCTGCCGCTCGCCTCCCCACCGCCCACGGCGGGAGCAGACGGTACCTCCAGGACCTGCAAGTCAAAGTCTGTGCCTCCCTCCATCTTTATGACAGCTGGAGAGGGAGACAGAGAGGACAGGGTGAGACACCAGGGACAGTCTGAGGACTTCATTACCCAGAAACCACTGCAAGGTGTCAGCAGCAAACCAGATGTAAACAGAATGTCCGTTATCTCCCTGTCTCACTGCTCGTTATCGCCCTGTCTCACTGCTCGTTACATCCTGTCTCACTGCTCATTACATCCTGTCTCACTGCTCGTCATCGCCCTGTCTCACTGCTCCTTATCTCTCTGTCTCACTGCTCATGACATCCTGTCTCACCACCATCTGTCTGTCTCTACCTGCGTCCAGTAGCTTGATGATGGCAGGGGCGTGGTCCATGTCCAGCGACACGTTGTCCAGCCAGTTGTTGTCCAGCAGGAAGAGGAAGACGCCCAGCCGGGTTTTGAGGGCGGCCAGAGACTCCGCCTTCCTCGCCGTGATGTCATCGGGGTGGTACTTGGAGCGAAACCACTCCTGGTCTTTGTGCTGGAGGAAGAAGTCCTGCAGCTGCTGCCGCCTGAAGTCCAGTTTGTACTGATTGTAACGCTTCACCGACTCCGTCTCGTCGACGCTGTCCTCCATGTTCAAGAGGAACTCCTGCACAGACACACAAACCGCTTCACCATCGCTTCACCGCACAACACACACCAAGCTCCGCCGCCACGGGGGGCTGACTCACCTTAAAGCTCCTCATGGTGGGAGGACCAGGAGGAGGAAGATCTGGATCCACCAGCCCCAACCTGAAGGAGACATTAGGAGGTAAATAATCAGTCGCCTCTTGAGGGGGGGGGGGGTTCACGCTGCGCTCACCTGCCCTGCAGCGGGTGACCTCCATGGTGTGGGTGAAGGTGGGGGAGGTCGGGGTGCCAGCCCTGAGGCCCCGCCGTGGGAAACGGAGCCCCGCCTCCTCCGTACGGCAGGTCGTAGCGGTACGGCTCCCCCCGGTGGTCGTCCCTGGAAAATGCAGACATGGATGACGGAACGAACGCTGGTGTCGGACCATGAGCGCGGTCACATGACACACACTCACCAGTCTCTCCTCATGCGTTTGTGCTGAGGACTGATGTGTCTGGGCGGAGAAAATCTCTCTCTGCGACCACGATCATAGTCCCTCCTCCTGTCCCTGCCGCGGTCCCAGTCCCTGAACACACACACACACACACACACACACACACACAGACTTCATTCAACCTTTATGTAAAATCTGGACGAATCATTGACGATCATTTCCAGTGATGTCAGAAAACAAACAAGAACAGAAGACAACAACTGTCGGACTCAGTAAGCTACTTCATACTGAGCCGTTTGTGTCCTAATGTCCACATTTTTGTGTCAGTTTAACATGAGACGGACACTCTGAGTCTGTCCACACTGAGTCCATCCAGAGTCTGTCCACACTGAGACAACACGTGCTCTGAGCGACACAAACTGTAAGTTTTAAAATCTCAGTCTGCTTTCTCCTCCTCACTCCTCCTCCCTAACAGCAGAGGAGGTGCAGGCCTGCACACTGATTGGTTTACAGAGGCCATGAGGGCCAGCAGCTGACCCAGGTTACAGCAGGACGCGTCACAGTACGATGTGTGTGTGTGCGCTCAGGTGTACGTACCTGTCGGGCCAGTCGTCCCTCCTCCTCTCCTCCCTCTCTCTGGATCGCTCCATGTCGCTCCTCTCTCTCCTGAACTTGTCCCGCCTCCTCCTGTCGAACTCGTCATCGCTGTCTCCCATTGGACTGAAAACACACAGACTGTTTTGAACACCTGAGCGCTGAGGCTGGATCCCTCGGGACCAGCGTGGTGGTCGGTGTCTCACACCTGAGCACGCGGACAGCAGGAGCTGGGAATCGAACCCCTGCTACAGCTTTGACGAACCAGCAGGTGTCGCTGTGTCCGCGGAGCTTCAAGCCCCGAAGCTTCCAGTCTTTTTCAGCTCAAATAGAAAGAAAATCCCGAAGGTTCATGAGGCCAAACGCTCATTAAATTTCTTAGCTTGATGGATTTCAACATGTTTTTCTAGAATCCTGATTTATCGACCAAAGAAAACAAAGTTGTCAAACGTAACATGTTGAAACACGCTAACAGCACCGTTAACCACTGCTGCGGCTGTTAGCTTCATTAGCATTAGCTCCTTAACTGACTTCACTCTCAGACAAACATAAAAAACATGACGCGCCTTCAGGTTCAGTCGGGCAGCAGGAACGACCCTCACAGTTATCAGTGAGCTAAGGCTAAAGCTAGCGTTAGCACACAGCCGGAGCTTACAACTGCTAATTAGCTGGTTAGCATCAGAGCTAGCAGAGCGTGATCACGCAGGCGCAGCTCGGGCTCATATTCGCCTCAGTCAGTGTTCGTGCTGCTTTACGTAAAAACAAACATTAGTCACGTGTTTACAGAGAGGTTTTTACCTGCGATCCGCCGCTAAAAGACACCAAGAACAAAGCTCGTCAGCTAACAACACAACTGTCCTGCCGCCAGTCCCAGATCACAATGAACCAACGACACTTCCGGTCGTCTCTATTTCCGGTCAGGTTTCTCAGTTTACAGCCACCTGGAGGTCAGGAGGGAAACAACAGGTACAGGTATTTTCTCCATCAACCAGTGGCGACATCTGAATTGAAGCAGGTCGAATCAGAGTTTAGTCTTTGTATGTTTCTTTGCACCGACAGTGTTTTACGTCATCAGGTTGCCTTGAGTGTAAACGTCACGTGATGAATTATGGGCTGACTGGATTAGAGGCAGGATTAAGTTTTCCTTCAGCAGGTAACTGAGCGGAGAAGAAGCCTTGGAGTCACGTTGGCCTCACACCGACAAAGTGTTATTAACCTGATGAATTCCTTCATCGCCTCCTTCATCCCTTTTTAAAATGTATTTAAAGGTAAAAATGAGCTATTGTATAATTTGGCAAAGTCAGACTGACTCAACACTTTGTTTTTGTCTCTGCTCCATGAGATCCAGCACAGCTCCGGTGTCTCAGCCTGAAGACCTCCGGGGACAGAGCCCAGAGTCAGTCCAGGACACGGTCCCAGCGGAGACCTGCAGGACGATGGAGAACCAGGACCCGGACCTGCGGCAGGCTCACGCTCTGACACCGCCGACGCTCAGGTCCCTCTGCTGTCAGAGACCAGGTCCTGAAGGGTTTGTGTTCGCCTGCTTCTGCTTCGACTCGTTCAGCGTTTCCTGGTTTCACGTTGGAGAAACTCACCTGAGCGGATTCTGCTGTTTGTCCTGTGAGAACACAGAACGCATCAGGTGGGAGCGGCAGGACAAATAGCAGCTCTGCTTCAGGTGAGTTTTGCCTCGGCAGTGGACGAAGAGGCCGATTACAGTCGACGGAGGAACCGAAGCCGAGCGGCCCAGAAGTGATTTTGATTGGTCGGACGGGCAGGTGTGACAGAAAGCAATAACTGAGGTTTGACAGCTGCCCGCGAGATCTTCTGGATGAATGTTTGTAGGTATGAAGCAGGATTTAAGCTCCACCTCCACCTGCAGAATGATGAAGCACTCAGTGACGCGAAGATGAAGGTCACACTCAGTAACTGAGAACAAATCCAACGAATCCAGAATCCTTTATGGTGCTTTTTAATTTCTACTTTCTTTGGAGTCGGTGAGACAAACGCGTCAAACGGCGGCCAGGACGATTTCACCGAGCTTGATGCAAGGCTAACAGTTAGCATATTGTTAGCTGGCTACATTATTTAGTGGAGTTCAGGCTGTTCAGGCTAACGTTAGCGGCTCTGCCACCATCTTTATTAGATCATTGGATAAATCAAAGAGCCAGTGTTTTAAAAATGACTGTGAAGGTCGTGAAATCTCAATCTGGAATAATCATTAAAGCAAAGCTAGTCATAGAACAGCAGAGTCCAGCAGGTGGTTCAGGTTCAGGTGCTGCTGACAAGTTTACTGTGAAGTCCTCTGATTGGCTGGTCGTCTGGAGGGGGCGGGGCCAGAGGCCTGGGGAGAAGAACATCAGAAAATGTTGCTGCTGATCTGATAAATGCTAACACCAACACGTGGGCCTGTTTCTGAACCAGTAAGACGACAGGAACGATTAAAGCCGCTCAGCTGTTCTACTGATGTTCCCGTCAGAACGGTTCTTCAGCCCGAACCTGTTTCCATGGAGTCAAAGTGTCTCCAGTCTAGTCTGCTGGATCAGCTGTTAGCTCATCCTGTTAGCATTAACTTAAGATCATGGAGCCTCTCAGTCTTCTTCTCTGGTTTCTCAGTGGACTTCTGGAGGTCTATTCTGATTGGACATCAGAGATAATGATCTCCTCAGGAAGTGATGTCACATTGAATGACGTGTACCTGTCTCTGCTCACCTGTCCTCCTCCTCCTCCTCCTCCTCCTCCTCTTCTTCCTCGTCCAGAGAAGACGGTGGTCAGTCCGTTGTGTGCGGGGACATGTCTGAGGCTACGTGTCCTCGAGTCTTTCAGCTCTGACAGGAGCTCGGGGCTGGACAGGGACAAACGGGCTGGACACAAACAGACAGACAACTTAATAAATATCAGATTCAGTTTGTCTCTACTGAAGTAACATCACCATGACGACGCCAGCTCACCTGGTCTGCTGTCGAAGCACAGAGAAGACGAAGACGAAGAGGATGAGGATGAGGAGAATGGGGCGGGACTGAAGGGGGAGGGCAGAGGGGAGGAAGAGGAGGACGAGGGAGACGAGGACTCACTGACGTCTCTGTGAGACTGAAATTTGTTCAGACACTCTGGAAACAAAGAGACATGGATGAGACAGACGATGGGAGAGACGAGGAGACAAAGACTGACGAGGACAGAATGAGTCCTGGACCCCAAGCAGTCCTCCAGACCACCAGATGGGCACAAAAACACTGCAGGTGTGTTCTCTATAGTTGTCTTACGTCTGTCTGTGGTTGTCTTACGTCTGTCTGTGGTTGTCTTATGTCTCTTTGTGGTTGTCTTATGTCTGTCTGTAGTTGTCTTACGTCTGTCTGTGGTTGTCTGATGTCTTTCTGTGGTTGTCTTATGTCTCTTTGTGGTTGTCTTATGTCTGTCTGTAGTTGTCTTACGTCTGTCTGTGGTTGTCTTACGTCTGTCTGTGGTTGTCTTATGTCTGTCTGTAGTTGTCTCACGTCTGTCTGTAGTTGTCTTACGTCTCTTTGTGGTTGTCTTCTGTCTGTCTGTGGTTGTCTTATGTCTGTCTGTAGTTGTCTCACGTCTGTCTGTAGTTGTCTGATGTCTTTCTGTGGTTGTCTTATGTCTCTTTGTGGTTGTCTTATGTCTGTCTGTAGTTGTCTTATGTCTGTCTGTAGTTGTCTTACGTCTGTCTGTGGTTGTCTGATGTCTTTCTGTGGTTGTCTTATGTCTCTTTGTGGTTGTCTTATGTCTGTCTGTAGTTGTCTTATGTCTGTCTGTAGTTGTCTCACGTCTGTCTGTAGTTGTCTTACGTCTCTTTGTGGTTGTCTTCTGTCTGTCTGTGGTTGTCTTATGTCTCTTTGTGGTTGTCTCACGTCTGTCTGTAGTTGTCTCACATCTGTCTGTAGTTGTCTTACGTCTCTTTGTGGTCGTCTTACGTCTGTCTGTGGTTGTCTTATGTCTGTCTGTAGTTGTCTTATGTCTCTTTGTGGTTGTCTTCTGTCTGTCTGTAGTTGTCTTACGTCTCTTTGTGGTTGTCTTCTGTCTGTAGTCGTCCTCTGTCTTTTTGTGGTCTTTTGAAGAAGACTTTTCACCTTGTAGAAACTCTGCTTGCAGCTCAGGACTTTGCAGACTCAGACGAGGAAGAGGAGGCGGACACGATGAAGAGCAGAGGAGCTGGGTTTCCGGTGCAGCTGTCAGTGAGGTGGGTGATGATGACGAAGGTGGTGATGAAGGCTTCATGACGTATGTCTGCGGGGGAGGAGCTTTGAAGAGATTTCAGGTGTTAGCAGCAGTCAGGTGTGTCTGCTGAATGCTAACTGTCCACCAGCGGCTCTGAGTCTGTGCTGCTCAGTCCTGATACAAATACTCATTAGAACTACTTCAAGTGCAGTACTCCAGTAAATGTACTTCAACATGTCCTCGTGGACATCAGTGACCTCCAGTGACAGACGTCTGATGACAGACACACCTGTGTGTCACCTGATCCAGTCACCTGTCCCACTGAAGGGAAGGGAAGCTCCCAGTTCTCCCAGTTTGTACTCACTGACTGGTGCGAAGCTGCAGCTCCTCGGCTCGTCTGCGACGCGGTGACAGCTCAGAGACGACTTCCTGCGGCCGGGACAAAGTCTGTGCAGCTCTGCCTCACTTTACAACACACACGCTGTGTGTGTGTGTGTGTGTGTGTGTGTGTTTCAGGGGAAAACGTCATGCAAAATACACACAACTCAAAAGTCCACATTAATTATTGACATGTTTTTAATGAGTGTTGCCATGGATACCAGGAAGGAAAAGAGAGCAGCTGGACTTTACACACACACACACACACACACACACACACACACACACACACACACACACACACAAAGCACTGACAACAGTCTGACGTTTGGTAATAAATACTCAGATAATATTTGAACTTTGATTCGTCCAGATGATCAATCGTTTCGATCTGCAGTGGATCAAACAGTGACAGGAAGTGATCGGTGCCAGGAAGTGATCGGTGACAGGAAGTGATCGGTTCCAGCTCTTTGCTCTCGCTCACACTCGTCTGTCACAGCCTTTATGAAGGCGGTGGTGAAATGTGTCAGCAGGCGACTGTGAGCTCTGCTGAATGTTCACAGACACATCAGCAACGCTGTGTCCAAAAATGACTGAGGATGACCTCTGACCTCTGACCTCTGCCCTGAGCCCCCAGCATGCTTCATGTTTGTTAGACCTGGAGCCAACTGAACCTCTCTGATAGCGTTCCACTTTGTTTGGATTTCTGTCTGAAATATCTTCGTCTGTGGACTGGAGTCAGGAATCCTCTTCACAGCGTCACCGGACAGATGGATGGACGCCGTCTCCTCCTTTGTCCTGTTGCAGGTGTTTCTCTGTGGGCTCAGGTACCTCTGCTGCTCTCAGTGTGACTCTCACTCTTCCTCAGTTTCATCATTTGGTTTTAATTGAGATGAAGAGGGTGACCTGGACAGAAGTGGACCTGGACAGAAGAGGACCTGGACAGAAGTGGACCTGGACAGGGGTGGACCTGGTCCAGCTCTGCTCTGGACTCCTTGGACTCTTTCTGAACTCCCAGCTGTTCTTTTGTTAATCAAACAGTTTGTGATTGGTCAGAGGTGATGTCACAGTGCACTGCAGTGCATGACATCACCACATCAGACAGGAAGTGTGAGGTCACATGTTCACTCTTCCTGTAGTTTGGTTTGTTTGCATGTTCCTCTCCAGCCTGCGGCTCTTACTCCACATCCCATGATGCCTTGTGTGGATTGTGGGCGGGACTTCTGGTGTTTCCCGTCAGTGGATCAGCTCAGCGAGCGTTAGCGGTGCGCCGCAGGCGTCTCCTCACACATTTACTCTAACAAACCACAAGGAAAAACCAGCTGCCGCACCTTTAAAGGAGACCCGGAGCCGGTTAGCTTAGCTTAGCATAAAGACTGGAGGGCGGACAGCTAGCTGGCTCTGTGCGAAGCTGACAAAGAGGTCCTGACAGCAGCTCTGAAGCTCTAGCAGTGCTGCTTTAGCAGTGTCAGGTGACGTCAGGGTTGCTCCTTTGCCAGGCGGTGTTCTGTTTATTTTGTCCACCACCTGCACAGCAGCCAGCAGGAGAAGCGGTCCACGTGTTCCAGGTGTTGTACCATGTGACTGAACGAACACGGTGTTTGATGGAGTTTCATGTTGTACTAAAGAATCAGACTCTTCTTCTTTCATTTTATTACACTTTACAAACGAAACTTCAGCACTGTTAGCAGCTCATTAGCATTTAAAGTCACGTTTTAGCGCTGGAGGCACAGATTGACTGTGTGAGGAACACCGACGTCTGCACAAACGTCCATGTCAACACATCCAATAAATGCCTGTCCTTTGTCCTGATTGGCTGACAGAAGGTCGTCAGAGGGCGTGCGGCGAGATGTGAAGAGTTAGTGTCCCTGTCAGGTACGAGCAGGACTTCCTGTCATGTGAAGCAGTGAGCTTCAGAGCTGCTGTCAGGACCTCTTTGTTAGCTTCGCACAGAGCCAGCTAGCTGTCCGCCCTCCAGTCTTTATGCTAAGCTAAGCTAACCGGCTCCGGGTCTCCTTTAAAGGTGCGGCAGCTGGTTTTTCCTCGTGGTTTGTTAGAGTAAATGTGTGAGGAGACGCCTGCGGCGCACCGCTAACGCTCGCTGAGCTGATCCACTGACGGGAAACACCAGAAGTCCCGCCCACAATCCACACAAGGCATCATGGGATGTGGCGTAAGAGCCGCAGGCAAACAAACCAAACTACAGGAAGAGTGAACATGTGACCTCACACTTCCTGTCTGATGTCCAGTGGTTGAGCCTGTGGTGATGTCATGTACTGCAGTGCACTGTGACATCACCTCTGACCAATCACAAACTGTTTCAAGGTGTGTGTGTGTGTGTGCGTGTGTGTGTGTTTGTGTGTGTGTGTGTGTGTAGATGCCAATAAACTCAGAGCAAAGACACAGTCCACAGGTTCAACCCCATCTGTCTGTTTGTCTGTCTGGACACCTCAGAGACCATCATCATCATCATCACCATGGTGACGAGGCGGCAGTTAGAGCGTCCACTTCAAACACCTGTGGAGACACAGAGGACATGTTTGACCTGTCATCTGTGTGTGTGTGTGTGTGTGTGTGTGTGTGTGTGTACCTGGTCTCTCGGTGTGTACACAGACACTTGCTGCTGCAGTAGCGCCCCCCACAGGTGGTACAGGTGTAGTGGGAGGGGAAACCACAGACACAGCAGAAGTGACGGGGGGGCAGAGAGGAGGGAGGGGCCACAGCGGACAGGTAGTTAGGTTCCGGCTTCTCCGACAGGTTCTACCAATCAGAGGGCAGAGCGGGAGTCAGCTGACTGTGGACTGTCGTCCAATGAGAAAGCAGGACAGAGTGCAGCGCAGACCCACCTCCTCCTCCAGCAGCGTGGTGAAGTTCTTCCTGAAACGCTGCTTGAAGTGATCGCCCCTCGTCTTCCTCTTCTTCTTCTCTGGATGCACAGAAACAAAGAAGAAGAAGAGTCATGGGACAGTTGAGACAAACCAGGAGTCCTCCCTGTCTTCTGCCTCCTGTTTGACATCAGGACGGTCGAAGCCGTGTCTCACCTGGTTCTTCTGTCTCACTGAAGGCGGGAAGGCGGGCAGTAGGACCCGGGGGAGGGAGGGAGGACAGAGGGTCGTCCTGGAAACACAAAACAACAACCGTGACAACCTGCCTGAAGTGAAACGGCAGCGCTAACACCATCAGCCCACGTCTAAACTTAATGCACACCGTCAATGAGGACAGAAGACAAACCAGCAGAGACGCACCTGGAAGTTGTCCTTCTCCAGAGCCTCCAGCTGTCTGCTGAGTCTCCTCTGCCTGGTGGCTTCATCCAAAACTCTGCGCTGCCCAGCCTCCACCCGAGCTGACGGACACAGAAAGACAGGGACAGGCAGAGACAGGGACAGGCAGAGACAGAGACGTGGTGTTAACGTCCGTCCAGTGTGAGCTGTAGTCTGAGCACAACCTGAGACTCAAACCAAACCGCA
This sequence comes from Chaetodon auriga, assembly GCF_051107435.1. Taxonomy (NCBI): domain Eukaryota; kingdom Metazoa; phylum Chordata; class Actinopteri; order Chaetodontiformes; family Chaetodontidae; genus Chaetodon; species Chaetodon auriga. The sequence continues at coordinate 592,546 of NC_135097.1, read as the reverse complement.
TTCTAAAACCTTGTTTCGGTCTGAGACGCTGCAGCTACAGCGACATCTGGTGGTGAACACCGCGCATGGAGCCGTTAAAAGCGCCTTTTCCAGCCCGTTACTGTCCGTGTAAATGCTGCAGGACGTGTTGACTGAACACAATCATCCCCTGGTGTTTGTCCCCTGGTGTCTCTCCCCTGGTGTCTCTCTCCTTGTGCTGTCTGTCACAGAAACGCTTCACCGGAATATGCTGCTTTCATTCGTGTTGTCGGTCTTGTTACACTCTTAATGAGTTAGCATCATGCTACACGGCTAACTGCCCTCGTTCACTGGAACACTATCATCACTCACACTCTCTCTCTCTCACTCTCTCTCTCTCTCTCACTCTCTCTCTCTCTCTCTCTCTCTCTCTCTCACGCACACACACGCCGAAATGATCGTATTCCTCTGACAGTTACTGATAAGTGACGGATATAACAAAGACAGGATTGACCGAAGCGCCGGTAAACTTCCCGTCTGTTGATTCGCTCCGGAGCGGCGAACATGAACAAACGGACAGAAAGCAAACGGAGAGTCCGTGAACGCATCACTGCGTAGAGGAGCACAGTCGCGTTTTAATGTGTAAACTGGTTAAAATGAAGATAAACCCACCGGAACCCTTCTTCTCCAGCACCATGTTGCTTGTTGTCGTCGCACTTCCTCTCTACGGCAGCCGCGGAGGCCCCAACCAAAACAGGCGAACCGCGTATTTCTTCATAAAATGCCGACAAATGAACGTCACCGCGGAGAGACGTCCGGTTATAAACATGCGCAGTTTGACCAAGTTCACATTTTCATCGTGACACAGAATGACTTCATTCCTCTCAGCTGACCTCTGATCATGTTTCCTGATGACGTCATTAATTGATCATTATGAGCAGAAGGAAGATGTAACAGTAAAGTTTCCAACATGAACTTCGTCACTTTCCACCGACACACAAATCGAACGCACCCCGTCACAGTGAAATGATTTATTCAAATCTCAAAACTTAATTCGCTCAGTCATTAACAAATAATTTAATGCAGTTTGTACAAAGCCAGAGAAAGTTGACTCCTCGTATCGTCAGGCACGCATGAAGAGAACACTGAAGGCAGCGTCGGGTGGAAACCTGGTAAGTCCAGTTCTTGATCCTCAAACTGACTCAAAACCATCGAAACAGCTCAAAAGGACAAAGACCGTGAGAGGACAAGGTGGCTTCACCCCCCGCAAGAGAAGATACTCAACTACATGAAGGAAACACAAAAAGACTGTAAAACACTACACAATGAATAAAACATGACAACAAAAACACCTTTAGTGTTTCCGTTAGTCTTCAAAGGTCAGAGTGGAGTTTCACCGAAAGACAGACATAAAAACATCTTCACACCTTTTCTCTTCACTTCAGACACATTTCTGCTCATCTGACTCATTTCTGGTGTTTCTGTATTCTCAACACACTGATCAATCAAACTATAAAACGCTCCATCTGAGCCATCTGATTGGCCAGAAACACCGAACTGCTGCCGCTGACGGCGAGAGCGCCCCCTGCTGCAGGATTGGCACAGAGGTCTGCAGCAATGTCATGAGCTGATGTCTCTCACACACACACACACACACACACACACACACACACACACACACACACTGTGTTCTTGCATAGATTCAGGTAGTGTGATTAGATAAGGCAGCGCGGTAACAAGAGACTCTTATTTTGAAAAGCCACATTTGCTTGTGTGAAGTTATTAACTGAAGATAAAGGTTAAATAGAGTCACTCTTATTCTGAAATGTCCCACGACGATCACAGCTCATCATAATGAGCCACAGGTGAAGGTGAGTCAGGTGTGAAAGCAGGTGAGGTCAATCATCCAATCAGAAATAAGGCAAACTTAAAAAAAACATGACAGTAATGAGATATGTTCTCAAACGATGCATTCAAGGTCATCACGTGTAATCCTCTATGGGGTCCATCTCTGTCAGTGATGATGAGGTCGACTACAGTTCACACACACACACACACACACACACACACACACACACACACACACACACACACACACAGATCATGTCTACGGGTCTACGAAGGACACCATGATGTATCTGGTCCCTTTGGTGGTGGGCAGACCCTCGTGGTAGTGTGTCAGGCGGCCGGGGTGCATAAAGGACCAGCCCTTCCTGGGAGACTCCACCTGACAGTCGTAACGCAGGAACCTGCAGCCTCCACCCTGACACACACACACACAGGTAGACAGGTAAACACAGTGTGACAGGTGTTTCTCTTGGCAGCATCGCAGATGTTTCCTGTTTCCATCTTGTGTGTGTGAGTGTGTGTGTGTGTGCGCACCTCGTAGTCGACGCCCTTCCTGTTCAGGGCGATGTTGATGGTGAAGGTGGACGAGTCGTGATGCGGTCGCAGAGACGGCTGCTCGTCAGGACGGTAACGCACCACAAAGTTCATGATGGCCTGGGCCTGCACACACAGAGGACAGTCACCTGAGACGCAAGACAGACTCTGCACAGACAACAGCAACTGAAACAACAACTCCTACAGGACACACACACCTTTCAGCTCTGAGACCATCAGACTGAGCGGGCAAAGCATCTCTATTTAGCTTTTTACTTTGGGGGATTAACATCACCTGGGTCAGGGAGTACTTGGGACAGGGTCTGGACTGCAGCTAGGGACAGGGTCTGGACTGTACCTTGGGACAAGGTCTGGACTGCAGCTAGGGACCGTACCTTGGGACAGGGTCTGGACCGTACCTTGGGACAGGGTCTGGACTGCAGCTAGGGACAGGGTCTGGACTGCAGCTAGGGACAGGGTCTGGACTGTACCTTGGGACAGGGTCTGGATCGTACCTTGGGACAGGGTCTGGACCGTACCTTGGGACAGGGTCTGGACCGTACCTTGGGACAGGGTCTGGACCGTACCTTGGGGTAATAGCCAGGGTAGAGTTTCTCGGTGACGGGGACGATGTACTCTTTGAGGAATTTGAGCCACTCCTTTTCAAAGCCGATCTGGTTCATGTGGATGTCCACAGTCGGGACGTTTTCATAACCACCGGCCAGACGGTCGTCCTGAAGACAAACACAGAGAGAAGACAAGGCTCACCACACTCACTTTCCCCGTCTGTGTCTCACACACAGGCGTCAGCTTACCTTGTTTGTCCCTCCGGACCACTGGCCGTGCTGCTCCATGGTCTCCACCAGGTGATCGCACATCTTCTCTGAGAAGGCTGGAAACCAGTAAACATCTGGACAGGGCTGAGATGGTCCAGATCGTTACTGAGCTGCAGACGCTACAAACCTTCATCATTTGGTTGAACACAACACCCTCATCTGAGACAGGAGGAGACGGGACCTCTCGCTCTACTGCCTCTGTTGCATTGCTCGTTAGTCCAGGTCCTGATTGGATGGTGGGTGTGTTCTTACCTGCTCCACAAAGCGCTTGTCGTTTTCAAAGATCTTGGAGTAGTTCTCATTGATGTACTTCTCCTTCCAGTCCTGCAGACAGACACACATTCAGCACGCCGTCATTCACCTGACCGTGTGTCCACGTTCGTGGGTCTGTGTGTCCGTCTCACCACTGGGTTGTCGAAGATCTGCCACATGTCCGGGTGCAGCCTGGACGTGTTGAAGTTGGACGATGCCACCAGACGACCGAACTCATCGCGGTTTGACACAAACATGAAGACCCCCTGTGGGCGCACACGCACGCACACACACACACAGCTGCAGCAGTGTACACAGCCTCACACCTTTGCAGGTGACAGTTGTCAGGTGAGATGGTGTTCAGCGTGTGTTACCTGGTCTCTGATGCTCCTGCAGAACACCATGTCAGAGTCCATCTCCTCGTCCACGTACAGGCTCACCTGGGACAGTTTGGACCGCAGCACGCTGCCTTTGATCAGGTAAGCCTGAGTGATGTATGGGACGTTCCACAGGCCACTGCACACACACACACACACACACACACACACACACACACACACACACACACACACACACAGGTAAACACACACACACACACACAGGTAAACACATTTTCCCCTCACCTGTGCTGCCAGAAAACTGTATACAGACAAGGCTGACTGTGTGTGTGTGTGTGTGTGTGTGTGTGTGTGTGTGTGTGTGTGTGTGTCTCACATCCTCTTTCCCTGGACGATCTCGATGTAGTCTTCAGATCTGGAGTAGTACCCTTCAGGACTCAAAGCGCCCCAGAAGTTACTCCACAGCTTCCCGTGTCTGGACAACATGGGCGCTATGACGGCCCTGAGACACAAGCACAGGTTAAACGACGACAGCAACAAACAGGGGACAGGTGGCGGTTAGAGCGCACGCTACACGCTGAAAGGTCACATGTGTTAGGAGACAACAATGGACCTCTGAGGGTGGGCTAACAGACGGGTCCAGCTCTGAGGTCTTCAGAGGAGGTGCCAGTGTGTAACGGTGAGGGTGTGGGACATTCAGACGGGTGTTCGTGTGTGTTTGTGAGGGCGTAGGGTGACACAGAGGTTCTGCTCGGTACTCGTGGGGGTGTGCAGTAGTACGGAGTACTTTTCAGAGTACACGGGAGGTTCCGTACTTGTTTTCCTCGATCAGTATCCTGAGCGTGTCGGCGTTGGTCAAGGCCACATCGGAGTCGATGCTGAAGTAGTAATCGCACTCTGGGTCCTTCTTACACGCCTCGCTGCGCGCACACACACACACACACACACACACACACACACACACACACACACACACACACACACGCTGTAGATGAGATCCAGTATGTTCTCAAACTTTTACATGATCTACATTCTGAGTGAGACGTCAGGCTTGACAGTGAGGCGTGTTACTGATGTGAAACAGGGAAGAGAGAGACGCGACCAATCAGACACTTTCATATCTGATTGATCAAGATCTGATTGGCTGCTGTTCTGTTTCATATCACAGTAAACTGGACGTTTTTAGTTCTCTGACTGCTGGTCGGACAAAAAGTCCAGAACCACAGGATGAGTTTCTTTAAGCTGAGTGTCATTCCATCCCATAATTAACCCAAAGCACACAGAGGATCTCCAGTGAGAACGCTGAGTTCTCGCTCACTCACACAGCCATGTTCCTGGCCTTGCTCTCCTGCAGGTTCTCCTCTGGTCCCACCAGCCGGGCGTCGGGGAACAGAGCTCTGTGACGCTGCCAGAACCTCTGGATGTGCTGCTCGTGGTACACCACCTGAACCACAGGTAGAGTTCAACAGATCAGAGCAGGTCTGTGTTCCGTCTGTGTTCGTCTGTGTTCATCTGTGTTCGTCTGTGTTCCGTCTGTGTTCGTCTGTGTTCCGTCTGTGTTCCGTCTGTGTTCCGTCTGTGTTCGTCTGTGTTCATCTGTGTTCGTCTGTGTTCCGTCTGTGTTCCGTCTGTGTTCCGTCTGTGTTCCGTCTGTGTTCTGTCTGTGTTCGTCTGTGTTCATCTGTGTCTTACGTTGTTGTGGACGAAGAGGCGGATCCTCGTCGTGGGGTAGTTGAGTGTCGTCAGTCGGTCCAGGAACTCGTCCATGAAGGGAGTGGTGTGTTCGATGAACACGGCGACGTACACCAGAGGCATCTCCTCATCCTGAACACAAAGCATTTCACACACGTTCAGGAGTCTTAAAGGACAGCAGAGTTAGAGGCTCGGCGTCATCAGGTGAGCGCGCGTACAGGTGCGTCGTTGAAGAACAGCAGGTCGTCGTCACAGATCCCGCAGCCGCTCTCAAAGGTCCACGCCGTGGGCACGTAGTTCCCCAGGTAGTTCAGCTGCAGCTGCAGAGACACAGAGACAGGAGTGTGACTGGTGTCTGGTCCACCTCACGGGCGACAGCAGCCCGCGCGCGGCCGATTGGTTCATTCAAAACTGGCACATATCTGCTCCACCAATCAGCCGCGAGAGGGACGAGTGAAACGCACAGCGGACACATGACGCCAGCCTTCAGGGGCGTCAGGTGACAGGAGGCATCACAGCGAACAGCAGCTGACTGCCACATCACATGGTGCTGGAGCAAGGCTGTGATTGGCCGGTTACCTTGGTGGGTCCGTTGCCGTGGATAATGACAGGAAGTGTGTCGTAGGCGACGTTCCTCGCTCTGACCTTTGCCCTCTCAAACTTCAGGACGACTTCATCTGACAGAGACACGTTCAGGTCACTCAGACTGAACAGAGACACACTGGTGTGTGTGTGTGTGTGTGTGTGTGGGTGTGTGTGTGTGTGTGTGTGTGTGTGTGTGCGCGCCTCACCGACGGCTCCGTTCAGGTTTTGGAAGATCCAGGAGCGATGGTCCAGAGTCATGTTGAACTTGGTCTGCAGGGACGAATCAGATCGACACATGGTGTGTTTTCTCTGGTCAGTGGAAACGATCTGAACGGTCTGCTGACGACCGATCGAACACAAACAGCTTCCTGTTGTTGTTGTTGTTGTTAATCAATCAACACGTTACCCTCTGTGTCTTGTCCAGGTAGATTCTGGTGTAGAACAGCTGGTCGTCGTCGTTGTCTTTGTACTTCCACTGCTGGACGACTGCACTGAGATCTGAGGCGAAGCCCATGAACCCTGCACGCACGCACGCACACACACACACGCACACGCACACAAGCAAGCACGCACACACACACGTAACCTCCTGTATGACGTGTGTCTCTTCTGTCGTTTTAATTAGATTTCTTACATTCAGGGTTAAAGCTTGTCTGTACTGGTTTATTGTTGAGATGACTGACAGCTCAGCGGGCTTTAAAAACGCCTTCTGGACCATAAAAGTCAGCCATGATGGATTTTTGGATCATGTGACATCTACAGGTTCAGCTGACAAACATCAAACAGGCCATAGCGCGCTAGCGATGGTCCAGCCGTCAATAATCTGCCTACGTGTCTTCAGCCTCCTGAAGCCTGCTGAGGGGACGTGTCCTCATCACTGAAGGCGGCTTAACGCCCGTCCAACTGGACACCGATGGACGTCGTCCATCACCACCCGCGGACGCGTCTTACCTCCTGAGTTGAGGTAGCGTTTCCCAGAATGCACCTCTGGGTATTTGGAGGCCAGTCTCTGGTCGGGCCAGCAGAATCCCTCAGCGGAGAAAACCACTCTGTGACCCAGGCGGGAGAACTTGAAGAGCAGCTCCTCCGGCCCCGACGCGAAGATCACGTCGTAACTGCAGAGACAAAATCAGCCAGGAAACGTGTCGTCACATGATTGGACGAAAACCAGGAAGCTTCTGGAGCACAGGGATCACATGCTGGTGTGGAAAGAAGCACAGACGATGGGCTCACTGGTGTTAACTGGTCTCTGAGCTGCTGGCTGGAAATGAAAACAGCTCAGTGCTTCACATGAACCTGTGGCTGCTCACGTCTGCCATGACACTCAATAAGAGCCTCCCTCACTCACTCACTGATTCACTCATTCATTCACTCACTCTCACTCACTGATTCATTCACTCACTCACTCACTGATTCACTCACTCACTCACTCACTCACTGATTCACTCACTCACTAATTCACTCACTGATTCACTCACTGATTCATTCACTCACTCACTGATTCATTCACTCACTCACTCACTGATTCACTCACTCACTCACTCACTGATTCACTCACTCACTGATTCACTCACTGATTCATTCACTCACTCACTCACTGATTCACTCACTCACTCTCACTCACTCACTGATTCACTCACTGATTCATTCACTCACTCACTCACTCACTGATTCACTCACTCACTCACTCACTCACTCACTAATTCACTCACTGATTCACTCACTGATTCATTCACTCACTCACTCACTGATTCACTCACTCACTCACTCACTCACTCACTTACTAATTCACTCACTGATTCACTCACTGATTCATTCACTCACTCACTCACTGATTCACTCACTCACTCACTCACTGATTCACTCACTGATTCACTCACTCACTGATTCATTCACTCACTCACTCACTGATTCACTCACTCACTCACTAATTCACTCACTGATTCACTCACTGATTCATTCGCTCACTCACTCACTCACTCACTGATTCATTCACTCACTCACTCACTCACTGATTCACTCACTCACTCGCTCACTGATTCACTCACTGATTCATTCACTCACTCACTCACTCACTGATTCACTCACTCACTCACTGATTCACTCACTGATTCATTCACTCACTCACTCGCTCACTGATTCACTCACTGATTCATTCACTCACTCACTCACTCACTGATTCACTCACTCACTCACTGATTCACTCACTCACTCACTCACTAATTCACTCACTGATTCACTCACTGATTCACTCACTGATTCATTCACTCACTCACTCACTGATTCACTCACTCACTCACTCACTCACTAATTCACTCACTGATTCACTCACTGATTCATTCACTCACTCACTCACTGATTCACTCACTCACTCACTAATTCACTCACTGATTCACTCACTGATTCACTCACTGATTCATTCGCTCACTCACTCACTCACTGATTCATTCACTCACTCACTCACTGATTCACTCACTCACTCACTCGCTCACTGATTCACTCACTGATTCATTCACTCACTCACTCACTGATTCACTCACTCACTCACTGATTCACTCACTGATTCATTCACTCACTCACTCACTCACTCGCTCACTGATTCACTCACTGATTCATTCACTCACTCACTCACTGATTCATTCACTCACTCACTCGCTCACTGATTCACTCACTGATTCATTCACTCACTCACTCACTGATTCACTCACTCACTCACTGATTCACTCACTGATTCATTCACTCACTCACTCACTCACTCGCTCACTGATTCACTCACTGATTCATTCACTCACTCACTCACTGATTCATTCACTCACTCACTCGCTCACTGATTCACTCACTGATTCATTCACTCACTCACTCACTGATTCACTCACTCACTCACTGATTCACTCACTGATTCATTCACTCACTCACTCACTCACTCGCTCACTGATTCACTCACTGATTCATTCACTCACTCACTGATTCATTCACTCACTCACTCGCTCACTGATTCACTCACTGATTCATTCACTCACTCACTCACTGATTCATTCACTGATTCACTCACTCACTCATCTGTGAACACATGTACATACAGTGTGTAAATACCAGTTCATTTTCTTACTTTTCTTCTCTCTTTATTTTTTATTCACTCTTCTCTTCATACTGCTGTTTTTACTGCTGTTATATTACTTGCTTTACTGGAATATTGAATTGAATTGAATTGAATTCATTCACTCATTCATTCATTCATTCACTCATTCCAGGTCGTGGACACAAAGCAGTGTAGGTGTGTGTGTCTCATTGAAACAAAGAGTGAACAAAGAGACGCAGAGACAAAAGACAGACACAAAGAGAAGATCTGAGGAGTGAGGACAGCTGACGTCACACACACACACACACACACACACACACACACACACACACACACACACACACACACACACACACACAGGTGGGTGTTACCTGTCGACAAACATGATGACCATGTCCTTCTTGTCAGAGTGTTTGAGCAGCTCCTTCTTCAACCATCTGACCTTCTGACCTCCACCCACAGTCCGAGCCACGTCGCCCCCCTTCCACTCCTCCCCCAGACCCAGGACCTGTACACACACCACCATCATCACCATCATCACCATCACCATCATCATCATCATCATCATCATCACCATCATCACCACCATCACCATCATCATCACCATCATCATCACCATCATCACCATAATCATCACCATCATCATCATCATCATCATCATCATCACCATCATCACCACCATCACCATCATCATCACCATCATCATCACCATCATCATCATCATCATCATCATCATCACCATCATCATCACCATCATCACCATCATCATCACCATCATCATCATCACCATCACCATCATCACCACCACCATCACCATCATCATCACCACCACCATCATCATCATCATCAGGTTCCAGGTCTGCAGCTCAGCAGATGACCTCATTGATCAGGTATTGATCAGATGACAGAGACAAACCTGTGTGTGTGTGTGTGTGTGTTACCTTCACAGTGTAGTTGAACTCTCGGGCCGTCCTCATGAAGCGGTTGAAGCCGTCAGTCTCCTCTGTTGCAGCAGTGATCACCAGCAGATTCTCTACACACACACACACACACACACACACACACACACACACACAGGTGAAGTGATCAGTGATCAGAGGTCAAGATCCTTTTCTAAAAAATGTAAACCTTTCGTAAATGTACAAAAGTACCAGAAGTAAGAGTACTCAAGATGCAGAACAGTGAGGTAACAGAGAGTACAAATACTTCAGTGAAGTAACAGAGTACAAATACTTCAGTGAAGTAACAGAGTACAAATACTTCAGTGAAGTAACAGAGAGTACAAATACCTCAGTGAAGTAGAAATCAGTATCAGAATCAGAAAAAGCTAGTATGAAGTATGATTTTACACATACGAGGAATTTGTTGTGGTGCAGTTGGTGCAGACACATCTACTAAAATAAGAGCACAAAATATAACAGTTTAAATATATATACACAAGTCTGTGTTTTGTTGTTATTTTCCGGAAACACAGTCTGTTTTTCAGAAAGAAGTCCAAGCTGAGCGTTAATGTAACACATAGAGTTGTATTTATGTCAGAGTGACAGATGAGGCAGAGGTGGAGTGTGAAGAGTGTCGGGGGGGTTCCGGGCCTTGTTGGTCAGGCTGACAGCAGACGGGAAAAAACTGTGGCGTTCTTGTGGCGTGAGGTTTTGGTCCTGATGGACCGCAGCCTCCTGCCAGAGGGGAGTGGCTCAAAGAGTTTGTGTCCGGGGTGAGAGGGATCAGCCACAATCTTTTCTGCATGCCTCAGGGTCCTGGAGGCGTACAGGTCCTGAAGAGATGGGAGATTACAGCCAATCACCTTCTCTGCAGACCGAATGACACACTGCAGTCTGCCCTTGTCCTTGGCGGTGGCAGCAGCGTACCAGACGGTGATGGAGGAGGTGAGGATGGACTCAATGATGGCTGTGTAGAAGTGCACCATCGTTGTCTTTGGCAGGCTGAATTTCTTCAGCTGCCGTAGGAAGAACATCCTCTGCTGTGCTTTCCTGATGAGGGAGCTGATGTTCGGCTCCCACTTGAGGTCCTGGGAGATGATAGTTCCCAGGAAGCGGAAAGACTCCACAGTGTCAGTAGTGGAGTCACAGAGGGTGATGGGGGCGGGTGAGGCTGAGTTCTTCCTGTAGTCCACAACCATCTCCACTGTCTTTAGAGCATTGAGCTCCAGGTTGTTCTGGTTGCACCAGGTCACCAGATGGTCAACCTCCCACCTGTAGGCGGACTCGTCGCCATCAGAGATGAGTCCGATGAGGGTGGTGTCGTCCGCAAACTTCAGGAGCTTGATGGACTGGTGACTGGAGGTGCAGCTGTTCGTGTACAGGGAGAAGAGCAGAGGAGAAAGAACACAGCCCTGGGGGGATCCGGTGCTGATGGTCTTAGCGTCGGAGAAGTGTTTCCCCAGCTTCACGCACTGTTTCCTGTCAGACAGGAAGTCTGTGATCCACCTGCAGGTGGAGTCAGGCACGCTCAGCTGGGAGAGCTTCTCCTGAAGCAGAGTTGGGATGATAGTGTTGAAGGCAGAGCTGAAATCCACAAACAGGATCCTAGCGTAGGTTCCTGTGGAGTCCAGGTGCTGGAGGATGACCCTTTAAAGTTTGGTTTAGGCTTCGGCGTCGCGGCGACGCCGTACCTACGGCGTACACCCTACGGCGTCACTGAGCATTCGTAGTTCTGCGTCGAGGGAACGCGTTGCTCCGCAATTCACCGCCAAGCCGCTAGGGGGGTGCGGCTGTGTCTTTGTATGGTTTCAGGGGGCTCTTGCTGCCGCGAAGAGGAGTTGTAGAGGTGGTCGTACTTGCGTACCTCCTCGATAATTCTTTCTTCGGCTTGGTCCAGTTTTTCTTGTAGCTGTCACCAGAGAAACTTTGAAAATGGCGGTGTTGTTGTGCTGCGACCATAGGGCTGCGACTGAACCGAAAATTACGTTCTGAACGGACCAATCACAGTCCTCGACGTTCATGTCACTACGCGTCGCGTCGACGCGTAGTCAGGATTTTTTGGAGGTGCGCGTCAGGCTACGGCGTAGGGTCCGTGTAGGGGTCTGCGTCGACGGCGTAGGTACGGCGTCGCCGCGACGCAGAAGCCTAAACCAAGCTTAAGGTGGGCATTGGTGGAGGTGACTGGAGCTGGAGCTGTTCAGAGGTGTCGTGGGGGATGGTTGCTGGACTGTCCCTTTGTCTTTCAAAGCGGCAGTAGAACTGGTTCAGGTCGTTGGCTAGGCGTCGATCGTTGATGGAGTGGGGGGCTTTAGGCTTGAAGTTAGTGATCTGCCTGAGCCCTTTCCAGACAGACGCAGAGTCGTTAGCTTGTCAGAGTACAGTCGTTTAGCCTCTTTCACCGCCTTGCTAAACTTGTACTTCGACTCTTTGTATCTGTCTTTGTCCCCACTCCTGAAGGCCTCTTCCTTTGCCAACCTTAGCTGCCTGAGTTGGGCTGTGAACCAGGGTTTGTCATTGTTGTAACTCACCCTGGTGCGTGATGGAACACAGCAGTCCTCACAGAAGCTGATGTAGGACGTCACAGCCTCCGTGTACTCGTCCAGACTGTTGGTAGCAGTCCTGAACACATCCCAGTCAGTAGAGTCCAAACACGCCTGGAGATCCTCCACAGCCTCACTGGTCCACTTCCTTGATGTCCTCACTACAGGTGTGCAGAGCTTTAGTTTCTGCCTGTACACAGGAATCAGGTGCACCATGACGTGGTCAGAGTGGCCCAGTGCAGCACGGGGGACGGCGTGATAAGCATCCCTGACGGTGGTGTAACAGTGATCCAGAATGTTCTCCTCTCTGGTCGGGCATTTGATAAACTGTCTGTATTTAGGGAGTTCGTGGGTGAGGTTACCTTTGTTAAAGTCGCCAAGGACAATAACTAAAGAGTCCGGGTTGGTCCGCTCCACACGCAGTATCTGGTCCGCGAGCATACGCTGTGCGTCCTGCACGTTGGCCTGCGGTGGGATGTAAACGGCGACCAGAATGAAGTAACAGAGAGTACAAACACTCCAGAGAAGTAACAGAGAGTACAAACACTCCAGTGAAGTAACAGAGAGTACAAACACTCCAGAGAAGTAACAGAGAGTACAAACACTCCAGAGAAGTAACAGAGAGTACAAACACTCCAGTGAAGTAACAGAGAGTACAAACACTCCAGTGAAGTAACAGAGAGTACAAACACTCCAGTGAAGTAACAGAGAGTACAAACACTCCAAACTGTCCCCTCCCTCCCTGCAGGCTTTCGAGGAATCTGGTGAGAGTGAAATTCCTCAGAAATACCTCAGAGAGGTTAAGGGTTGGGGGTGGGGGGGCACAGACGCCTCCTTGTCCTGTGTTTGTCCAGGTGTCCTCAGCCAGCTGTCCTGAGGTAACTCTCACTCATCAGCCGGTGGATGACATAAAAACGGAAAAGGGACGATGAGAAACGTTCAGTCATCGACATCTCAGTGATGAAGAAAATGATGTTTACAGGGCTGCTTTACACACACACACACACACACACACACACACAAAGACACACACACACACAGCTGTCCACACACACACAGCTGTCCACACACACACACACACGCCGCTCCATGTCCAACAGGAAATGACGCTGACTGCATGTCTCTGAATGTCTTCGTGAGACTGATTTGAAGTCAGTTTAATGTCACGTTCTCACTTTTCTCTGTTTAATTCTGTGATCTTCACAGACTGAAGACTTCTCCACGTGTACTCTGATGTCCTCCACAAACCACTGAGGACACAACGACATGGAAGCAGATCATTTCCTCCAGAAACTTCACAAACTGGGTTTAACTGGTCGATGTCAGCATCCACACCAAACAAACTGGAGACAAACGGACATGAGACACACTCAGATGTATGATGGACTGGAGACGGGACTCGGAGGTCTGGAAGGTTCCTTGAGGGCTGCTGATGTGGCCTGACTGAGTGCTACAGATGTGCTGTTCACCTTTACCTTCGGACCACACTGAACCAGACCAGGACGTCCTCACAGGAACCCCACACCTGATTTACACGAGCCTCCTCCGGCATGATGGATCAGAATCGACCGCTCCAGTACTCCAAGTGACGGTTTATTTAGCTACCACGGCGACCCAAAGCGAGGCCATTTCAATGACAAATACCGGAATAAACGTTAGTCAGTGTTGGATTGTCGCTAATTAGCCTGCAGGCTAAAGTTGGAGGGGTCTAATGTTTGGGTCAGGACGGGTACAACTTCAGAAACTCTCAGTCAACGTTAATTCCTGAGTATATGCCGCAGCTGGACCCGTTAAAAACACGTAAAAGTGAATAACTGTGTAATTAGCAACAGTTAGCTACGAGACCCGCAGCCAGGCAGCTCCAGCGGTACAGGGCGGTCCGCCTGGCCGGGCAGGGGACCCTCCAGAGCGGCCTTACCTGGAGAGATCCTCCGCTGTTCGGCAGACACGAAGCTCAGGAGGAAAGCGAGAGCAAGCAGGCAGAAAAGACGACGGGAAGACATGTCTGCTGTGTAAAGTCCCGTTAACGGCTCTGCTCTGGGTGTAAACCGTCACTTTATTCCTCTATTTCTCTCCTGGTCTTCACTCCATCAGCTTTCCTATTTGCCTCTCGCACTGCTTTCAAATCTCGCGATAAGCCTCATTCCCAACTTGTGGGAAGATGTCAACAGAAACCAGAAAAAAAACTTCCCTCTCGTTCGTCAACTGTCAGCCAATGAGAAGCACAATAGTCGACTGACGGGGTCACTGAGCAATGAGCGCGCCGAAGCGGCTGGCCGAGAGCCAATCAGAGGAGGACAAATGGAAAAGAGTGGGCGTTAACTTTTTTTCCCTCTTTTCGTGGCCTGAAGCTCCAGAAAGTTCGCGAAAATGGAGAAAGTGAATCTGTGCCACGTCTGAAGCATTCCTGAGAGAGAGAGAGGGAGAGAGAGAGAGAGAGAGAGAGAGAGAGAGAGAGAGAGAGAGACATTGATCAAAGCACGAAGAATAGAAAGCGGTAACAACACATAAAACCGACGCATTTTTTTGGAGTTAAGTCAAAAATATTTTTCTAATTGAATTTTATCACAGTTCTTCACAGTGTGGACAGGTTCTGTCAAATCTTATGACATAAATACGAAAGTACAACAAACAGACAAAATAAATAACTTTTGAGCAACAAAATAAACCGCATACAAATAAAAAAAAGTCAAATTTTAATTAAAATCAAAATTTTTAAAAGCAAATTTATCAATGAATGAGTAAATATGGTCAGCACGTGCTATGGCTACAAACGCCACGTCACAGCGGAAGTGAAGTCTCGAGCACGTCCCGCCCCTTGTCGCATGTTGCCATAGTTACAGAACAACGGGACCTACGGATTGAAGCCGTGAAGACAGCAGATGATGGAGAGACAGACGTACTTCACTCCCGCCGAGGTGGCCGCTCATAACACCGCTGCCGACCTGTGGGTGTCGTTCCTGGGCAAAGTGTGTGACCTAAGCCCGCTGATGAAGCGGCACAAAGGTGAGCGGCCAGCAGGTGAGGGACATACGGCGGTTCCCTGAGGACAGGAACGTGTCCCCTGTGACTGTTGTCCTCTTCTGTCTGACCTCATCGTTCGTGTCAGAGCAGGATTTTACTGTTTTGGTTCTGGATGATGATTTTCTCCATGAAGCTAAAGTGACACCTTCACGTCACGTCACGTCACGTCACGTCATGTTGGATGAACTCTGCACGAGTTGTGAGTGTAAAGATAGATGTGGTGGAGGAGAAGTAGAAAGTATCATGAAAATAAAACCTGAGTAAAGTACAAGTACCTCAAATGTGTACAATATGTGAGTAAATGTACTTAGTTACCTTCCAGCAGTGGAAACCCACCCTGCTTCAAAGAAAGTCACCTTTAAAGAGCAGCACGGTGACCGAGAAGGTTTACTCTAGGTTCACTTTATTTTATTATTTGATGCCGTCAATCAATTGATCAGCATCCAATCCTGTGCTTTGATTGGTGGTGGGCGGGGCTACTGGCTGTGAAATTGAGAATAACTGCTGGGAAGCGACTGGATAAACGTCTACTGTGTACACAGAGATGTTGAGCAGGTGTTTGCGTGCAGGTGACGCCCTCCTGCTGCCCATCATGGAGTGTGCAGGACAGGACATCAGCAGCTGGTTTGACCCTGAAACCAAAGATGTGAGCGCCGATCACACCAACCAACCAATCAGTGAGCAGCTGTCAGCTCCTCTCCTGGTTTACCTGCAGCGTGTCCTGTGTCCTCAGGTCCTGAAATACGTGGATCCACTGACGAACTGTGTGAGGTACTACACCCCCAGGGGGCGCTTCCTACACGTCCCCCCCTCCGGCCCACGCTCCGACTGGGCCAGCGACATCGGCCGGCCCTGGTGGAAGGACGAACGCTACGAGGTGGGACATCTGTCTGCGAAAACCAGGTGGATACGAGTCATCAACACGCTGACGTCACAGGAGCAGCGGCTGCAGGTGAGCAGTTCACACACACCTCACCTGCTCGCTGTACACTGGAAGCTACACCTGTAGCTCCACCCACCAGGTCATGAAAAACGGCAAAGTCTGTTAAAGTCTTTTAACGCCTTTCAGTCCATCAGGAACTGATTCAGAATGAACGAAACGCGAGCTAAAGCTAAGCTAGCACTGCTTCACGCTGTCCTGATGATCTGGTGCTGCTTCACCTGCCAGTCAAGCTCCCCTTCACAATAAAAGACAGGGTCACTGCTACTGGAAGCACAATTTGCCTTCAAAATAAAGCAAGTTGTTTAATCCTGACTTGAGTTCTGCGCAGAGCCTTCGAACATCACACCTGAAGAGGTGTGACCTGTTAAAGTCTCACTGACTCGGTCACATCCCGCAGCCTCAGAGGCGGACACTGAGCCGTGGGATGATGGATTCTCTGCTGCTGTTCCTCAGGTGTGCTCAGAGGAGACTCTGGCTGAGATCCGCCAGCGTTACCTGCGCTACAACTCTCATGCCTGCAGCTACACCTGGAAACACGACGGAGCGAGCCTGGACATGAGCAGGACGCTCAGCGAGAACAACGTCCTCGACGACCACCACGAGCTCCAACAGCTGCGCCTGGACCCCGACCTCTTCACCCCCGCCCTCCTCCTCCACTTCAACGATGACCTCAGCGAGGGGTGACCTCTGACCTCATGGAGGGCGGCGCCCCGAGGTCGCAGAGGTCACCTGTGCGGCCGCGTGTTGGCGTGATGATCACATGAGATGATTAGAAGGAACGTTTGATTCGTACTGTCAGAGCAGCTTTAAGATATTAATTTATTTATTAATCGCCCTTAAGGGACATTAGTGAAGACTGAGTGATTTTAAATTAAAACTGATTTGAAAGTTTGTCCAACAAACGAGGTTCAGTGTTTTTCCTTCCAATCAAACGCTTCCTTCGATATGTGTGCAGCTGATCATTGATTGATCGGTG
>NC_135097.1:565000-570000 GCF_051107435.1 Chaetodon auriga | reverse complement strand
GTCTGTCTGTCTGTCTGTCTGTCAGACGGTCCTCCTGTCTCTCTCTCTGGAGTCTCCAGGTTCAGACGCTGGTTGTTTCCTGCTCTGACAGCAACAGTCATCCTGATTCTGATCATAGCACTGGGAGCCAGCAGTGAGCGCACACGCACACACACACACACACACACACACACACACACACAGACAGTTCATGTATAAGTGCTTGCCTCATCTTATATGTTTGTGTGTGTGTGTGTGTGTGTGTGTGTGTGTGTGTGCGTGTGCAGACACGAGGACGTTGAATCAGTTGTGGTCTGTGGACAAAAGTGTTTCCAATCTGACTGAGTCACTGGGCGTGGTGCAGAAGCTCAGCACAGGTAACACGCTGTCACAGGTGGTAACACGCTGTCACAGGTGGTAACACGCTGTCACAGGTGGTAACACACCCTCAGGCTCTTCTTCTACACGTTGATCTGATCTGACAGAACTTCCTGTTCCTGTTCCAGATGCAGCCAAAGAAGTTCACCGGCTGAAGTTTGCTGTGGAGAGCAACAAGGACCAGCTGACCTCAGGTGTGTGTGACCACACCTCACACACCTGAGAGCAGTGACACCTCAACAGACCACTGCTGATGGATGAAGAGTATTCACACTGTGTGTGTGTGTGTGTGTGTGTGTGTGTGTGTGTGTGTGTGTGTGTGTGTGTGTGTGTTCAGTGTCAGAGGCGCTGAAGCAGCTGTCAGCTCTGGACTCTATCAGCAGGACAGTCGCCTCGCTCAAATGTTCCCTCGAACGCATCACCAACAATGGTACGTACACACACACACACACACACACACACACACACACACACACACACACACACACATTGATCTAATCCTGATTCTGGTCAAAATGTTGTCCCTGGTTTCCAGAGATGTCCTCACTGTGCAGTGTCTTGCTGGTCCTTATGAAGACAGAGACATATCACTGTGAAACTGTCCTCCACATTCTCCATCCATGTCCATCTATCTGTCTGTCTCTCAGGCTCTGTGGGGGACGGCTGTTGTCCTCTGGGTTGGGACCTGTTCGGCTCCAGTTGTTATTTTTTCAGCAGGACGCCTTTGGCGTGGGACGATGCCAGAGACTGGTGCAACGGACACGAATCACACCTGGTCATACTGAACACTGACGAGGAGTGGGTGAGACAGTCCGTCCGTCCGTCCAGAATCCTAGATCTGATCGTAGAGATCCCCGAGGGACACCTTGATCTGAGGTCGGTCTGACTGTCTCTGTCTGTCTGTCTGTGTCTCTGCTTCAGGACTTCGTGAACAGTCACGCCACAGGCGCCTTCTTCTGGGTGGGTCTGACTGATGGGAGGACGGGGAAGTGGGAGTGGGTCAACCAGACGCCGTACGTCATGAACCGGAGGTGGGCTGTCCTGCCGTCTGCTGATGTTCTGTCCTTTGGAGACAGCAGACATTTCTTTTCCCTCACACTGTAAGACAGACTCAGGCTGAGAGGACGACGCTGACGACGCTGCACAGGTTGGACAGACAGAGTAAAGAGGGGAGGGGGAGCTTATTGTCCCACGGGGACGTGACGTGACGTATCTGTAAATATAAATAGCGGGCACCTACCAACCCAACGTTCGCTCAATATAAACAGCTAAGGACGTGTCCTCAGAAAGGACAGGTGTGCCGAGGTCTTCTGAGGTCTTCTGACAGGCCTCGTGAAGGACCCACGGCGGACCTGCGGCGAGCAGCCGCCTTCACCGTTTGTCTGTGTGCTTTCCAGGCGGTGGAGACCCGGGCAGCCCGACAGCTGGACCAACCACGGTCTCGGTCCCGGGGACGAAGACTGCGCTCACCTTCACAGCGACGGACGCCTCAACGACCTGCACTGCTCCACCATGATACGCTACATCTGCCAGAGACACAGCCAGCGCAGCTGAACGGCGCCGCCTCCGTCCGGGCTCCGCCCGCCCGCCGGTCACCTCGCGCAGGTGCTCTCACCTGCTGTGACTGTCACCTAGCAACCATTAAATAATCATTTGATCCCGACACATCAGGCTGGTCTGTTTCTGTGTCCACGTCAGTCCAGGCGAGCTGATGACATCATGACATCTGACCAGTGACGGCTGATCTGTGCTGTGTAGCTAAGCGTTAAGTGGAGGCTCGTGATTGGATGAATAATGTCGTACCTGAGTGATGTCAGTGCTTCTCCTCGTGTTCAGACTAGCATCTGTCTGACAAACTCCAGCGAGCAGCTGTTTGACGAAGCTTTTGAAAGTAAACATTTGTGAAGAGTTTTTAAAGGTTTACGTCTTCAGCAGCAGCCAATGAGCTTTGAGCTGAGAGCCAGAGACAGGAAGTGAGACGCGCTGACACGTTACTGACAAAAAGACAAATATGAACCATGATCAGCAGTCACCACATGTATCCTGGTCAGTTTAACACCATAAACACTTCAACACGTTCAGACATAATAATCAGGTTTAAACGTGTTCACATTAATAAGTTACTCATTTATTTACAAACTTTAAAAACGCCCATCAGGCACCACTGCGTGTGTGCGTGTGTGTCTGTATGTGTGCGTGTGTGTGTCAGTCAGTCAGGTGAAATGCTCGGCTCAGGATGAGTTCAGTTGTGGTTCCGCCCATGTGGCACGCCTCCAAGACACACACCAGCCTCTGATTGGCCAGCTGTGCCGCCATGTTGATGAGGTCAGCTGAGAGACAGCGAGAGAGAGACACAGAGACAGAGAGAGAGACAGAGACAGAGACAGAGAGAGAGAGACACACACACAGAGACAGAGAGACAGAGAGACAGAGACAGAGAGAGAGAAACAGAGACACAGAGACATCATTCTTCTTTTGTCATCAAAACTAAATCACCAGTGTGTGTGTGCGTGTGTGTGTGTATGTGTGTGTGTGTGTGTGCGTGTGCATGTGCGTGTGTGTGTGCGTGTGTGCGTGTGTGCGTGTGGACTGACCTGGTGAAGGTGGAGGAGTGTGTGAGGAGAAGGCTCCATGTGACAGGATGGAGGTCCAGGTGTTGGAGTGTTGGAGGTGTGGAGGAGCAGAGGATGAAGAGGAGTGTGGGAGGAAGAGGGCGTCCAGCAACAGGCCGTCGGACAGAGCTGCAGACAGGTGTTCAGTGAGACGCTGACGTGGACCAACGTGAGCATGTGATCCAGGTGTTAGACCGTACCTGTCAGCCTCAGGCTGTAGTGGTCCTCCAGGGCCAAGACGAACCTCTTGGCAGCGACGGCCCTCCCCCCCATCGCCACGGCGACTGCCTGCTCCTCCCTGCGGGCATGGTCGTAACGCATCGGCAGTGTCTCCACGGCGACAGGCGGAAAGGCCGGGAGGAGGGGGGCGGTGACGAAGGATGAGGAATCTTCATCATCATCGTCATCGACGTCTTCATCAGCGTTTGTGTTTTCAAGAAACTCCATCGAGGCTTCAAACAGAATGACTGCACACAAGATTCATCTTCATTATCATCATCATCATCATCGTCATCATCTTCATCATCGTCACCACCACCATCATCATCATCATCACCATCATAACCACCATCATCTTCATCATCATCATCTTCACCACCACCATGATCACCATGATCACCACCACCATCATCATCACCATGATCACCATCATCATCATCACCATGATCACCATCATCATCATCATCACCACCATCATCATCATCTTCATCATCATTATCATCATCATCTTCATCATCACCACCATCATCTTTATCATCATCATCATCATCATCATTATCATCTTCATCATCACCACCACCATCATCACCTACATCATCTTTATCATCATCATCATCACCACCTGTCACACCACTCAGTGTGGACAGACTGTGGGTGGAGTCAGTGTGGACAGACTGTGGGTGGAGTCAGTGTGGACAGACTGTGGGTGGAGTCAGACAGACAGACGTCTCTGTCTCCACCCTTGAACTGCTAAACTGCTAACTTCATGCTAGCTCCTTAGCCACAGGTGCGCACGCTGAGATTCTAACCAATCGCTGAGCCTCCACAGCAGCGACAGCACGGAGACACGTCAGACTCTGTCCTTACCTGTCGGGTTGTTGTCTTCTGGCTGTAAGGTGACCCACGGATGTCTGCGGAGACAGAGGACAGGTGAGCTTTTAAAGGGACGGGGCAGCGTTCACTTCAGCCCTCTGACGCCTCATTGGACACCTCTCGATGGCTCTGATTGGCCAGAGCCCAGGGCATGAGACCACACAGGATGTTCATGTGGACCTCAGCAAATCAGACGCGTGGATCTATTACGAGGCAACAAGCTGATTATCCAAACTCATGATTGGTCAAATATCTCTCGTGATCAATAACACTGAAGCGATCAGGATGGAGACTTCTGCCGCAGGAAGTCAGCTGGTGTCCTATGTCTCACCTCTTGTTTGGAGTGTCCGCCGGCAGCAGCTGCTTCCTCTTCCTCGTCCCCGTCCTCCACGCTGTCCTGCTGAGACACGCAGTGCGGCGGTGAGGTGACGCTCTAAAAAACTGCAGCGTGATGTCATTTCCGCTCACGTCTCACCTGTGGGCCAGAGGGCGGGGCGTCAGCTGACTGACGGCTGAGGACGGAGACGAAGACGAGGACGGAGGACATCTGAATGAGCGAGGGGTGGAGGAGGAGGAGGAGAGGGAGGGGGAGGAAGACGGGCGAGGGGAGGATGAGGAGGGGGAGAGAGACGAAGCTCGGTCTGTCCAGCACAGACAGCGGTCCTCCTGAGAGAGACAAGAGACAAGTCAGAGTGTAGTCGTCATTTCAGTGGACAGCTCTAAAGACTACGATACCCATGAGCCTCGGCTGCTCTGTCACAGAGGGGGAGCCTCGAAGGAGGTGACCTGAAACTGACCGAGAGACGACAGTGAGGCTACAGGTTGTCTTCAGGTTGTCTTCTGATGTCCTCGTCTTCAGCCTCCACCTGAGGAGACAGAAGCTCTCTGATTGGCTGTCTCCACAGAGACGGAATCAAAGCTTTTCTGTCCTTGCTGTGT
>NC_135097.1:530000-560000 GCF_051107435.1 Chaetodon auriga | reverse complement strand
TACAAATAAAGCTTTTATTCTGTGATTCAACCAACCAAAGTAAGAAATGAGGCTGAAGTCTGACAGAGACGCTCGCTGTCCTCCCGCCGTCGTTCATTCATTTACTACAAAGAACAGTGAGGAGAGGGACCAGGTGGCACAGGTGAGGTCCCGGCCCTCTACGCCCGGCGGGTGAAGTGCTGCGAGTCTCTGAACTCCAGGTAGAGGCTGAACAGCAGGTGCAGAGACTGGATCCTGCTGCCGTAAACGGGGATGTCCAGCAGGCCGCAGATGACGTCCGCGTACTCGGCCGCGCCGCAGCGCAGGCGGGCAGGCGGCAGCCGCAGGCGGCCCAGCAGCTCCTCCAGCTCCGCCGGCCACTCCTGCATCAGGCTGTCGATGTCCGGCATCGCTCGGCCGTACTGGACGCTGGCCGGAGGCTTGGAGCGGTGCAGAGCGCCGATACTCTCCACCCAGCTGTCCACCGCACGAGGGTTCGTCTGAGGACTGGCAACGCTCGTCACCTTCTTCAGCTGGAGGACACAGACAGAGACAGACAGAGAGGGACAGAGAGAGACAGACAGGGACAGAGAGAGACAGACAGAGAGTGTGTTACAGTGTGTGTGTGTGTGTGTGTGTGTGTGTGTGTGTGTGTGTGAGTGAGTGATACCTCGGCGGCCCCGTGCTGCTTGCTGTCCTCTGACAGCCACAGGGACAGGACTGTGGGGTCTGACTGTTTGACACTGGGCTCGTCCAGGACCAGCAGACCCAGACTGTCCCCCTTACCGTCCGGCCTCGGCACCTGAACGCCACACGGCAAGTCAGATGAGAGGTGTGTTAGAACGACGGCACCATCGGTCGGATAAGGAGAGGTTAGCGTGTGTGTGTGTGTGTGTGTGTGTGTGTGTGTGTGTATGTGTGTGTGTGTGTGTGTGTGGACCTTCAGGAAGGCGTCGATGTCCCCCACAGCTGGGATGAAGTCCGGGATGAAAGGCTTCAGGCTGTGCTCCAGCTCGACGGACTGAGGCGCGTACCTGACAGGAGACAACAGAGGACGAGCGGTTAGCGTCCACGTCCAGCCCTCAAACGCCTTCCTGTCTGCGACCTGTCATTTCCCCTTTGACCTGTCTGCTGAGGACGCCATGTCCACTGAGAGCCCGGTCTGTCTCCTAGCAGCAGCACCTGGATCTGACGCAGAACCATCAGCTGCTCAGACGCGTCTATAAGATCCTCATCATGACCTCACAGATCAGCTGACGACAGCCGAGCGTGACGGCCACGGTCAGGTAATCTATTAGTCAGGTAATCTATTACCTGAGTACTGAGGTAACCTGTACCTGTGTTACCAGTCAAATCATGGCTCCAGTGGTTTGCTGGTTCTGGCCTCTAACATGGTGGTTTAAAGCTTCTCGCGGTCACATGACAGTGAACGCCACCTTCCTTCGGTTTCACAGACAAAGTGATGAAGAGAGAACAATGAACGATGAAGAGATGATGAAGACTCCTCACCGTGTGATGTACTGGAACAGCTCTTTGATCTCGGTGCTGACGGGCAGGTTGGCGTAGTCGGCGGGGTCGTACGCCCCCTCCGGAGCCTTGCTGGGCTCGTCGTCGTCGTCGTCCGAGTCCTCTTCGTCAGAGTCCTCCTCCTCCTCATCTTCTTCCTCCTCGTCTTCTTCGTGTGGACTGACCCCAGCTTGCCCGCCGGTCGGCTCGTTGGCCCTCAGAGGCTTGTGGTCTTCATCAAACTCGTCGCTGCCGCTGTTGGCCGACATCAGGCCCCGCCCCTTCCTGCTCCTCCTGGACTCTGACTGAAAAGACAGACGTCACTGATGTGAGACGAGACAGCAGCAGGCGTGATGTCCAACATCAGACAGACGCCGTGATGTCACACAGACGCCGTGATGTCAGACAGTCGGCGTGATGTCAGACAGACGCCGTGACGTCAGACAGACGCCGTGACGTCAGACAGACGACGTGACGTCAGACAGTCGGCGTGATGTCAGACAGACGCCGTGATGTCAGACAGTCGCCGTGATGTCAGACAGACGCCGTGATGTCAGACAGTCGCCGTGATGTCAGACAGACGCCGTGACGTCAGACGTGAGCAGCATCAGTTGACTGAGTGAGCGCCAAAGATCCTCTGTGAGGGAAGAGGCTCCACTCTGTCACAGCTCTGTACAACCAGAGTGCCTGTGGTACTCAAGTACACTTCTGAGGTACTCCAACTTCACTGCTCATACATTTACCACATGACACTGATGTGTACTTTTACTGCTGATACTTTAACTACACGGAGCTAATGTGTACTTTTACTGCTGATACTTTAACTACACGGAGCTAATGTGTACTTTTACTGCTGACACTGTCGTGGGTACTTGTGGTGAACACGTCTGTCAGCCTCGGTAGTTCTCAGCCCTCAGACAGTGCTGGCTGGCTGATGGTGGCCGGGGTCCGCCTGCCGCCGGTGGAGGTTACCTGTCTCTGGCTGCGGGGAGTCGGGCTGTAGACGCTCGTTACCTCCTCGGAGTCGATCACGTCCAGGATCTCGTCACACGGCTGGTTCTTCAGCAGTCTGGTGTCTTTGCCCCGGTAAGGCCGCTCCATGGGACGCTAACGGATTACCGGGAGAAGCCAACCGCAGATTCACGCGTTTATCTGACCGACGTATGGCCGCTTCATCCGCTTTTCTGCCCGTTTAGCGACTTGAATTCCTCCAGCTAGCATAACCCGCTACCGACAAATGAACCACCGGAGGGTTTAACGAACAAACGGTGTGAACACGTAACAGCGCCCAACAGGTGACTGACAGGTGAGCTGACCCTGTTTAGACGTTTTAAATGTTTCCTAACAGTCCGACTTCATCTGCGTCAGTTAGCAGCTAGCCACGGAGTGGAATGTACCGTCTCCTGGCAACGGACCGCGCAGTGCATGATGGGATTTTTGTCTTTCTTTTTTTTTTCTTTTTCTCTTCAGTACAAACTGTATTGGTGGAGTCCGGGATCCAGGAGTCCCGCTCTGAATCAGGCCCTGCTCGGTTTCTGTGTGACTGTGGCTCCTGTGGTTCGGTTCAGTTCAGCTGAATGCTACATCACGTGATCTGGACTCAAAGGCTTTCTCTTGTCCTAAAATACACAAATGACTGTGGACAGTCCTCGTCCCCCTGCTGGACCCTCAGAGGACATAGAGAGCTTCAACTACACATTAAACTCATTTCAGCTCGTTTGTGGCTGAAGCAAAACACTTTTGTTAAGACAGATTTCTCACCCTCACACATACACACACACACACACACACACACACACGCACACACGCTGGTGTGACGTCAGTGTTGATTGGTTGAAGCTGTCTGGGGTGAGGGCAGCCTGTTGCCCGGTGATGACCAGCAGCCGTGAGAGAAGCTTGACTGAAGCAGCGAGGTGACGAAGAGCAGCACCTGTGAAAGGACATGAGATGAGTTACCTGATGATGGAATGACGTGAAGGTGTGTCTGTGCTCAGCACCCCCACCAGCTCTGCAGCCGTCGGACCCTTTTAACCTCTTTAAGCGGCTAGCTGTAGTTCTCCAGCACATATCTCGTCTGGACCGCCAGACCAGCAGCAAGCAGCAGTCAATGCTAACCGCTAACAGTTCAGTGTTCATTACAGACCAGCAGTCAATGCTAACTGCTAACCGCTAACAGTTCAGTGTTCATCACAGACCAGCAGTCAATGCTAACTGCTAACCGCTAACAGTTCCGTGTTCATTACAGACCAGCAGTCAATGCTAACTGCTAACTGCTAACAGCTCAGTGTTCATCACAGCTGATTGATCTTCCTCCTCAGTGAGCCTCACTGTTCTTCATCGCCATGAACACACACACTGTAGTTTATTCTGACTCACACACACACACACACACACACACACTAACTACAGCACCCAACGTGGATTCATCCGCCGCTGAAAGTAGTCCCAGCAGATGCTCCGTGTCCTCCTGTTTGTCTGATGGAAACTACAGCGGCTGTTTGAGGAAGCTTTTAAACATGAAAGTAAATATTTGTGAGGTTTACGTCTTCAGCAGGAACCAGGTTGTGGGAAAGGTGTTCCACAGATCTCAAAGGAGAAGGAGTGTGGAGTTAGATGCCTCCTCAGCACTTCCCCTGGAAACTCCTGACTGGAGTCTCCTCACTGACTTTTGGCATCTTCTCACGGACCTCTGGTTCCCCTCCAGGTATCCTGGAACTGATTTGACTGGTCTAACCTGGTTTGTGCGGACTTGTGTGTGTGTGTGCGTGTGTGTGTGTGCGTGTGTGTGTGTGTGTGTGTGTGTGCGTGTGTGTGTGGGAGTGTGTGTGTGCGTCTCACTGTGTAGGGAGGCAAGAATGTTGTGCGTCACAACACACACACACACACACACACACACACACACACACACGGATAATAACCTGTTTTTGTGATCAGCGACCTTTTTCCTCTCTAATAAGGTGATTGATGAGCTATTCTTCCTGTGTGTGTGTGTGTGTGTGTTTTATGTGCGTGGTTGATGACGTCAGAAGATGAATAGGGGGCGGGGTTTTGTCTGACTGGGACAAAGACGATAGGGGGTCATTAAACACACACACACACACACACACACACCTATCCTTCGGATGATGTGAACCTCTGTAGCCCCGCCTCCTTCCACAGGAAATAGTTTCTAACAAGGACCCGGTCACCGCGGTGACGGTTTACGAGGGGGCGGGACGACTGAGGTCAGAGGTCATGAGGGTCTGAGAGAGACAGAGAGGAGGAGGTCTGTCCCACTTCCAAAGTGAGACAAACATAACGTGGGACTCTGCACGCAGGACTGTGTAAACCCACCGAATCCAACACGCATGCAGAGCAGATTCAGGACCATAAAAATCTAAAGACAGCTGACCTTAACGAACGACCAGAAGGACAGAGACCCTGACGTGCTCCAGAGCAAGCCTGCACCTGCAGAGAAGCTCCGTCGGCTGGTTCTGGTTCACAAACACAAGCACAGCCCCCCGACCAAACCCCCACACTGAGAGACAGATCACCTGATCGCTGTGATCCCAAAGACAGTCCGTCCTAAACAAAGACGGTCCGTCCCAAACAAAGACGGTCCTGGACAGAATCCGTGAAGAGAGGCCAGCACAGGCAGACCAGGACTCCACAGAGGAAGGTGGAAACCAACTGAGCGGCAGCTTTTAAGCACCTGCCACCTGCACCGAGACATCGAGACAAACACGAGCATCAGGTCACAGCGCTGTGAAACATGGCCGACGACAGAGCTCCATACATGCTGGTTTACAGCAGACACAGCAGGCCGTCCAGCGCCTGTCAGATCCTGCACCGACCCTCAAACATCCATTCACTGAAGAACACATCGCAGCTCTCAGTCACCTGCTCTTCAGGTGAGTCTTTCTTACCTGTACGTATTTCTAACAGCAAACCATGTTTCTTCTGTTCCTGAACGGTTTGTCCTTCTTGTTTATTTCATGAGAAGATGGTATCTTGTGTTTTTATTACAGGACAGTATGAACCTGCAGGTAACCATAGCAACACTCAACAACCCCTTGATCATCTCTTAGAACCCCCCTGTCAGAGACCAGTTGGGCCTCCTCATGGACCTCCAGTACCTTCTCGCGACCTAGTAACCCTTCAAGGACTCCAAGTTCCTACTCCATGTAGGCCATGGAGGAGCGGTGACTGGGAGCTTCAGAGACTCCAGAAACGAACTCAGCACCTCTGACATGCCTCCAGAACACCTCCCATGGCTCTCTGAACCTCCTCCTGGGCCATTTGAGGCTCCTCGTGACTTCCTGGACATTTGCTTAACTCTGGAACCACATCGAATAACCTCTTCATTGACTCTTGGAACCTCTTTGAACTTCTCCAGGACCTTTGTTGTCTTTCCAAGGACCCAGGTAAACTTCAAGGACTGGTCTCTTCAGTGAGACCAGGTGGAGGCACAGAGTCCTGCTTGCTGATTGGCTGCTCTCTGGCTCCACCGCGGTCCTCGTGACTGTGCGATCACTGCAGCAGTCTCACGTTTTCTTCATATGTTCGTTTTCTTCTCACGTTCTTCAGATATTTCAGATTCAGGTTTCAGACGTGTCTCGTGGTGGCTGTCATGTCTTTTCAGTACGTGACACCTGTTACTGTCATATCAAGTTTTGACTGGAATATTTTTACTGAATTCATCAGTATCTCAAACAATGTACCTGCTAAAGAAATCATACCTGGTGCACAGGTGCTCAACTTGTACAACAGGTGCTAAATATACAACACGTGCTAAACACGTTAAAGCGTGTACGGGGAGTCCTCGGTTTACGAACGAGATCCGTTCTTCGCTTACGTTCGTAACGTTGTAACGGTGTGCGGGAACGTGGTCGAGGCCGTCCTTACTCGGACGACCTCAGGGTGCGTATCCTTCCGCGTGCACTACGCCACTTTTTTTTGCAGTTGGTATTTACGAACTGCTCCACGTATCACGGAACAACAGAATATATGACCTGATGAAGGTTCCTTCACAACGGTGAGTTGCCGTAAGTCAGGACGTCGGCCATTTACAGCTGTACAACTTTTCAGACATTTTGTATTTTGAGCTTCTTTTGGCAGATTTCAGTCTTCACCAGACTCTGTCCACACCACATTCAGGTGGTTTCAAACATCAAACAGACCAGTTTGTTTTTGTTTTCCTTTTGTTTGTTTGTAACTGGTTATCAACAGTTTAGAGGCGTGGCCTGATGCACCGAACAGGTCATAACTCTTCAAAGCTGAAACCCATTGAAACCATGTTTGGAAACGTTGTACCTGCAGCCAAAGTGCACAGTTCTTACAGTTCTACCCCCAGGGGGCGCTGCAGTAACATATAACAGCATATTTCTCCAATTCTGGTCTTTTTAAGAAAATGAGACTTGGTAAACGAGGTCTCCATGAGCCAATCAACAGCTCCACCTGGTGGCCATTAATAACACACCATCATATCTCTGTAACACGACTCAATTAGCACCAATAACAGGCGACATCTTCAGCGAGTTAGCTTTAAGCGTCTATGCTAACAGCTGCTGCACACACACTTTCTTCAGGAAAGATTCCAGCGTTGTATTTGTCGATGAAGGCAATTTGTTCCATTAACCCTTCGTCTGATTGGTTGATACTTTTGTCCTTCTTCCTTCTTGTGACAGGTGTCATCAAACACACACACACACACACACACACACACACACACACACACACACACATACACGCGAACTGTTCCTCCAGCTTTGTCTCGTCCATTCACAGTGTGTGTGTGTGTGTGTGTGTGTGTGTGTGTGAGAGAGAGCCGTCGTCGTCGTCGGGGGTAACAGCAGTAAGAATGTGTGACATCACAGATCTGTGGTATAAAAGCCTTCGTCTGGCGTCTCCGCGTAGATCACGACCCGTCCTGACACTGAGACAGGACAGACTTCCTCGTCTGTGTCCACGCCGCCTGCCGCCGATCATCGACCGTCTTCATGGAGAAAAACGTTTGTGACGGAAAACTTCTCAGCAGGTTCGACTGCTGATCGACGAACAGCAGAAACTTCTGGATTTGTTGGGATCTTTGTCTTCGGTTTGGATTTTTGTTGGAATATTTCTCTTCACCTTTCTGTGGAGGTAAGTTCTGCTTTCACATCCTGGTACTGACTTTATCAAGTCATTGATGTATTTGTACTTCACATGTGGTAAAGCTCAGTGCTTGATACTGCGGCTGGAGGAAGATCAGAGAGATCAATCGAGTTTTCAGTCCTCTGATCTACGCGACGTCATCAAGTTGATCGAATGTAATAAAACCATCAATCAATAAATCTAATTTAACGCCATTCAGTCTAATCTCGTCTTTAAGAACTAGTGAAACTCAGTCTACTACAAACAAATCTAATGGATCACATTTAAGTTCAAGGTTCAAGGTGGAAATCTGTTTGGCAGCAAAGGTTCACCTGAAGACAGTGACAGAGTGAAGGTGACAGAGTGAACGTGAGAGTGTGATGCAGTAATTGTACTGCAGTCAGGGACTTCCTTGAGGTGTCAGGAAGCAGCAGACAGTCGCCGCGTGCCGGCAGAGTCGACGTTTGGCGGGAAACCCTCGGTCTCGCTCTCACTAACAGCTGGTTCTGAGTCAGAAGCTGCTTCCAGGACAGAGCAGGTCCAGCTTCTTGATGTCTTCAGCAGAATGTCTTCCTATGACGCCGCCTCTGAGACGATGACGCTCATGACACGATGACGGTTTTTACAGAATCTACTGACACACACACACGACTGACTGCTGCTGTGTGTGTCAGTGTATGTGTGTGAGTGTGTCAGTGTGTGTGTCCTCGTGTATTCCTCACTCTGTGGGGACATGAATCTGCTCTGATGGTGAGGAACCATCATCTTATTCATCAGTTGCAGCTGATGTAGTTGAGGGCGGCTGTGGCTCAGGAGGTAGAGCGGTCGTCCACCGATCAGGAGGTCGGTGGTTCGATCCCTGATGCTGCGCCGTCGGTGTGTGAGGTCATATGTTCGTCGCCAGTGACTGCAGTTGACCTCCACCTGCTCCATTATCACGTCTGCTGAAGAAGAGCCTCACAATGAATAAACGGGATGGCACAGCTCAGTCAGCTCAATCAGCAGGACGAGAGGCCACTCCATCCGGCCAATCAGAAGTCACCATCTTCTGTTGCCATGCTTACAAGTTGTTACTGGAATCTAATTTTTGTTGTGTTTTTTATTTCTGATTTGTTTCCCTCCAATCTAAGATGGCTGCTTCATCTTCCTCCTCCTCTTTTGTTCCTCTCCTCCTCCTCTTCCTCACCGTCGCCGTGGAGTCGAGACCTTCACCTCAACGAGGCGACGCACAGGTCTGTGGAGACCATCATCTTCATCATCATCGTCACTGTTGTCATAACAATCATGATCGTTGTCGTAGCTCGGCAGCCATCGTCATCCTTTTCTGCTTCATCATCATCGGCATCATCTTCAGCACTTCATCTTCATCTGAGCTCACCCTGATCCTCCTCATTTTTCTTGGTCATCATCATCTTCCTCCACTTTCTCCTTCTTCATCTTTCATCCTTTTTTAATCATTCTCATCTGAAACTGCACACTGCATCGGTACACACTGCATCACTACACGCTGCGTACTGCGTCAGTACCCTGCGTCAGTACACTGCGTACTGCGTCGGTACACGCTGTGTACTGCGTCAGTACACTGCGTACTGCGTCAGTACCCTGCGTCAGTACACTGCGTGGGTCTGCAGTGTGCCTGGTGACACCAGCTGCTGTGCTCTGATGGAACGCTGAACGCCTCTTGTGTGAATCTTGTCCTGCAGGTCTTACACTCTCTGTTCGGCTCTCGTCTCTCTTCTCTCATCTTGGCCCCGCCCGCCTCTGATGACATCACGGAGGGCTCGGCCGACCCTTCCTCTTCGTCTCCCTCCAGGGGACTGGCTGGCAGACAGGAGGCGGTCCCGCGGTTCTTCCTCGACTTCCTCCAGCGACAGTCCAAGATGAGGAGGCGGAGCAGGAAGTCAATGGTTGGAGGAAGAGGATGCTTCGGGATGAAGATGGACCGCATCGGCTCCATCAGCGGGCTGGGCTGTTAAGCTTGGTTTAGGCTTCGGCGTCGCGGCGACGCCGTACCTACGGCGTACACCCTACGCCGTCACTGAGCATTCGTAGTTCTGCGTCGAGGGAACGCGTTGCTCCGCAATTCACTGCCAAGCCGCTAGGGGGGTGCGGCTGTGTCTTTGTATGGTTTCGGGGGGCTCTTGCTGCCGCGAAGAGGAGTTGTAGAGGTGGTCGTACTTGCGTACCTCCTCGATAATTCTTTCTTCGGCTTGGTCCAGTTTTTCTTGTAGCTCTCACCACAGAAACTTTGAAAATGGCGGTGTTGTTGTGCTGCGACCATAGGGCTACGACTGAACCGAAAATTACGTTCTGAACGGACCAATCACAGTCCTCGACGTTCACGTCACTACGCGTCGACGCGACGCGTAGTCAGGATTTTTTGGAGGTGCGCGTCAGGCTACGGCGTAGGGTCCGCGTAGGGGTCTGCGTCGACGGCGTAGGTACGGCGTCGCCGCGACGCAGAAGCCTAAACCAAGCTTTAGAGACGCAGCGTGTGTTACCACGGTGACAGCCTCCCTACACCTTTCCTCCAGACTGTAGGTCCTCCGTGGTGATGACCTCTGTGAGCGGTGTAATGTCACAGCAGGTGACCCCGAGCTGACCCTGCATGACCTCTGACCTCCAGGGACACGTCCGTCCTTCAGTCAGACTCCATGTTGGAACTTTACTAATGAAGGACTAATGTAAAGGTACACCGTTACCTGTCATAGTGAGTTAGACACAGGTAGACATAAGAGGAAGCCTCCTCTGCAATCCTACTAATGACCTCTGACATCTGACCCTGGCTACAGCACAGCCATCAGAACACTGTGTGTGTGTGTGTGAGATGACCATGTGCTAAACAGGCAGTGTGTGTGTGTGTGTGTGTGTGTGTGTGTGTGTGTGTGTGTGGACCTCCTGCGGTCTGACTGCAGGGTGAAGTAAAATAAAGACGAGCTCTGCTTTGACTCGTGTGCCTGTTTTTCCTCTTGAATCCATATTTTGATGTTTCACAGCTAAGCGTATCATCTGACCAAAGAGGACAGAAAAGAGGAAGAGTGGGATCCTCGGGGTTATCACAGGTCAGCCTGTCAGCCTTCTCCCATAATACCTTCAGCAAAAGTTAAGTCCTTAAAACAACCGGATGCGTTGCTGAATTCAAACAGTCCTGCTGCCGCTTCCGGCATGAAGTGAACTTTCCTCCCCGCCACTAGAGGACAGCGGGGAAACATTTTGAAACCGTCCCGTGTCACGTGACTTGGTCAGTTGCTTCAGGTTTAGCTCGTTCGGTTAGCAGCTAGCTCACAGTTAGCATTTCATTTGGATCAACGCGGAAACAAACCCGGTAGAGATTGTCCACCTCCAGCGGGACGTTTTCACTGGTACCGGCGCGCCTCCATCGTCTTCTCCCACCGGTTGTTCCCGGCTGTCCGTCCTCCTGGTCCAGACCGGTCGTTAAACCTGAAACATGTCGGCGGTGCAGCGGATGAAAGTGGCGAACGAGCGGCACAGCAAGACCATCACACAGCGGGGACACGTCCAGAAAACCTCGGTACCCACAACCAGGCTAACGTCTAAACAGCTAACGCTCAGTTCCAGCCTGCGGCATCACCACACAGCTACAGCTGGTCCGATCTCAATACACAAGTACTGTTTAAAATGAATGATATCACTATTGTAATTAAGGTTCGGGTTCAAATCCGAATTAGTCAAGGAAACAGCGATGCAGCTTGTTCGGCGTTGACAGAGCTAACTTTAGCCTTAGCATTAGCAACCACTCAGGGGAGCCGTATTTTCTCAACAGTCTCACATTAATAAATCAAAATTATCTTTACTTATTCTGATCGATCATGTGTGGTCGACAGATAGTCAGATGCTGGCCTGTGGCAGGTACTGACTGGCGAACATACGACTGTAAGTGAAAAAGCCAGACTCCTTAAAGAAATCAGCGACTTTTATGAGTCTGTGCGCGTCCACAAAGCTGCACACTGGACATGTGTGACCCAAGACTTCAGCTTCACAGACAGACAGACAGACAGACAGACAGTCTTCAGGGTTACACACAGTTTACTAGTCGTGGCCTGTTTGGTTAAATTCTAGCTTTTCTAAACGTGTCTCGCACCTCTTTAACGATGTAAACACTACAGTGGGCGGGGGCGCGCCTCACGACGTTTCGGATCAGATCCCAAACATTTGTGTCTTTGAATAAGATTTGCCAATTATTCGGAGGACGAACTTAAGAAGGACTTCAAATGGTTTCAGTAAAGATGTCGCGTTGTGTTTAATGTGGAACTGACGCTTACAAACACAGACGCAGCGTTAAGGATTCACATTTCTCAGTGGAGTTTGGGATTAGCATTGATTAGCATGGCGCTGTCGTCTGTAGCAGCTGTTTATACTGGGCCGACGGAGTTATGCTAACCCTAATATGCTAACATAAAACATGTCAGATGAGACTCGATGTCTGACTCTGAGGTCACAGGTGCGTTTTAGTTCCTCTGTGTCTCTTTTGAACTCCGTCAGCATTGTGTGATGATGTTGACGTAATTCCTCATATTTCTGACCTTTGAACCTTTGAGAGGTCGTGGTGCTTCGGTCTCTGGCCGGAGGTCAGCCACACCGAGCTGCTGATGCGGCTTTGGGGCTGGATCATTTCAGAACGGGTCTTGGTTGTATTTCAGTTCTGGTTCTGGTCCACTCAGACTTAGACTGACGGCACGTGGACCACCGCAGGATTCATCCAGTTCACTGTCGTCTTACAAACCTCTGCTTCAGGTGTGACCTCACATGCCCACAGGTGCCCCAGTCTGTAAGAAGGCGCTCTCTGTTGGCCATGTCTACGTGTTTAAAGAGTCAGAATTTACCCAGAATGCTCGGCCCTGAACTGATGCCCCCTCTTAAAGTATAACTTAAAGTATATCCTGAACCTGATGAGGGCTGAAAGTAATGATCGATTTCATTATTGATTATGTTCTCTGTTGATCAGTTGTTTTAATTGATAGGAAACAGTTTTGATCTCATCAGACATCCAAACACACACACGCAGCAAATCCTCCAATTCAACACCTGAATCAGTTACCAGTAGTTTACAGTCATTGTCTGCTCATCAATTTATTGATTCATTGACTAACTGTTGAAGCTGCAGACCTGATAGTGTGTGTGTGTGTGTGTGTGTGTGTGTGTGTGTGTGTGTGTGTGTGTTTGTGTGTGTGCGTGCGTGTGTGCGCATGCGCGTGTGCGTGCATGTGTTTCAGCGGCCGGTAAATGAGGAGAAGTCTCCGGTGGGCCCGTGGCTGCTCGCTCTGTTCGTCTTCGTGGTTTGTGGATCAGGTGAGTCTCACGTGCAGGTGTCTGACAGGTGTCTGACAGGTGGACTTCCTGTGCAGCTGATCTGATCTGGCTGGTGTTTCTGCAGCTCTGCTCTGCGTCAGGTCGTCACCTGTTTTGAACTTTGTTTGATTTCTGGTTTTCAATGTAAAGCAGGTGATTGATGATGTGGGTGGCACGCACACACACACACACACACACATAGAGGCAGTTTGTTCATTAAAGCACGTGCAGAACAACCCTTCACACATTAAACATGACCAGACCAGGTGTGTTCATCTCTCTGATCAGCTCTAATCAATAATCAATCAATGCTTGTGTGTGTGTTTCTTTCAGCCATCTTCCAGATCATCCAGAGCATCAGGCAGGGCATGTGATGACCTTTGACCCTGGAGCCAAGCCTGTCACATGGGGAGGGGGTGGGGCCATGTCGACCCCGCTGAGCGCACACACACACACACACACTGTTGTTCCTGTGGAGCTGGTTTTTCTTTTCTGTAACTCGGCCTCTGTTCTGTTTTTTTTTACTTCCTTCCTCGTTGATGAAGCTGATCAGATATTGGTTATTGATTGCTTGTCAGATGAAGTCTTAACTCTTCTTCCTGTCACTCTGGCGCAGTCGTCCAGCTGCTTTATCTGTGGGTCTCGCTGACGTTTGGCTGAAGCCGCCGTCTGTCATCCAGCAGCTCGTAGCCGCTGGCTCATCCACGTTAAACACGCTCGAGGGGTCGGCGGCCCACATGACGCCTTCAGCGCGACGCCCGTCACTCTGCTGCAAACAAAAGACCTTTGTCTGGTCGTCATGGTGTCTTGCGGCCGAATGGTGGGATGACGGCCACTGTGGCTTCAGTCGAACTGCAGCTGTGACCCACGTTTTCCACTGGTGTTGACGTGTAGAGACGTGAAGCTGCTGGTTTTTTGAGCAGCCACTGGTTTAGTTTTTGGAAAGCTGAAGCAGTCTGAGAGATGAAGAGCTCAGCGAGCCTCCTGCTGGACGACATGCTCGCTTTTATACAAAATAAACCTCAGATATTTTCTCTACGTGCTCGCTGTGTCTCTGTGTCCTTCCTGCGTCTGATCTCACCTTCTTCCCAAACACGAGCACTGACAGATGGAAACCTTCACATTTCAAACGTGGTTCCTGCAAACAGCAAAGACAGCAGTCGCTGACAGTCAGGTCACATGACACCAGTCATAAGTTTGCCGCTGTCGTGTCAGTGACCCAGCATGGACACCCTGGACCAGTGTGAGCTCCATGTCTCGACACCAGGAGGAGACAAACCTGAACAGGTCTGATGTCGGTAGAGACTGAACTGAACATCAGACATCTGGAGGAGTCAGCTGACGGTAAAACTCTGACATGTCCAGGTCATCTCAGTCTTCTTCTTTACGATCTGTGATGCCCACTGTCAATCTGCAGGTGTATGCCACCAGGTAGGATCAGCTGGAGTGTCATGACAGATGAAGCAGATGAAGAAGAGAGTGGAAGCAGGATGTGACTGAAAAAATATCCAGTTAATGCAACTTTCAGTCTATTCAACATCAATACTGCCAATAAGAATAACGAGTAATAACTGATAACTCGGAATAATAACTAGTAATTGTTAGTCAGGATGCTCTGAAGCAGTGAACGCCCACTCTGCCTCCCACGTTGCTACGCAGTGACGTCAGAGAAAGAGAAGATGGCGGCCGTGCTGAAGGCGGAAGGTAAAGGAGCTTTAACAGACTGTTGAGACACCTCCTGTTCCGTCCTGTCTGCTGTTATTTAAATGGTTTTTATTTCACGTGATATGTTCTCAGATTAGTGTCGGCACACCGGCCGGGTCGGCTCGTTTTAACCCAGAGGTAAAGCCCCGCAGCTCGACTTTCGGACGTGTTTAATCACTGCTCATAGCTACCTGTGTAGCTGCCGTTAGCCTAGCCAGCTAGCTGAGCAGCTACACAAGCAAACATTAATGTTTATTAATAATGGGATTTATGTTTGTCTTTCGTTTGGTTTGGACGGAAGGAGCGAGGGTGTGATGGAGGACACCGATGTGTCTCAACGTGCTGTCGAGTCGTTAAACTCTGTCATGAGGCCAGACTGAGAAGCGTCTTAAAGTTAGCTGCTAACGGGCTCTTGCAGGCGGGAGAGAGGCTCCAGGAGCCCCCCACAGCAGCCGGGCGAGTCCGCGGCCTGAGCCCGGCCTCCGGGAGGGGACGTGTGTGTGTGTGTGTGTGTGTGTGTGTGTGTGTGTGTGTGTGTGTACACGCGTAGGGGGGTGGGGGGGGATTACAGTAATTTGTTAACGCGGTACACTGTGTGTGTGTGTGTGTGCGCGCGCGCGTGTTAATGTAATTATTAATGTTATTCATTCAGTGTTTCGGTTGGTGCAAGTCAGGTGTGTAATTATCGAACACACACACACACACACACACACACACACACTCAGGGACACTTGAAGCCGTGTGGCTCGGTGTGTAAATCGTAATGTTATGTAACTGAACACACATGAACACAGACAGTTATGAACACACTCCGTTTAAAGTGGTGCAAATTCAGCTGTTGCTAGGCAACAGCGGCTGTTCAAGGAGTGTGTGTGTGTGTGTGTGTGTGTGTGTGTGTGTGTGTGAGTGTGAGTGAGAGTGTGTGAGAGAGAGAGAGCGATGCTGGTGTCCTGTTGCAGGTGTTTGCTGTGTTTAGAGTCACATATTAAGGTGCTGCCAGCAGCAGCGGTTCACCCACACTGACGTTCAGTCACATGACCGTCTGGGTCATGTGACTGAACGTCCCTGTCAGAGGTTGGTATGTGCAGTCAGAGACTCTCTCTCTGTTGTCTTGGTAGGGTCTCTTTGACAGCGGACTGGACTTTAAGGACAGTGAGAGACAGGTGAAGTACATGTAACAAGTCCAGCGGCGCCTCGGGCTTCACTGTGTCCTGTCCATCACGTCTGTCTGTGCTTTTCTGCTCCAGTGCTGAGCACCTGCTGACGCCCACCTGTGTCAGCCCTGGCAGGTCATCACTGCAGAGAGCCAATGGATGCTCTGGAAGCTGTCACGTGCTCAGACTCTGCGTTAGGGTTAGGGTAGGGTTAGGGCTGCCATGGATGTACAGACGACGGCAGAGCGTCACGTGGCACGTACGGCAGCCGAAGAGTCGCTTCAGCTCGGTTATCCTGTTTCAGACGCGCTGCAAGCCCTGAAGTCCAACAGGACACCCACAGAGGGAACACGCATGTTAGCATGTGCTTCAAACAGACTGCTGACGGTGTGTGTGTGTGTGTGTGTGTGTGTGTGCGTGTGTGTGTGTTGCAGCAGGCCAGTGTGGACAGCTGTGAGACTCATCCTGCATGGACTCATCGCCATGAGCAGCAAGGAGATGGTTTCCATGGAGACAGGTCAGTCTGACATCACACCCGCTCTGTTGCTGTGGTAACCACCTGCCGGAGGTGATGTCATCATCATGATTTGAAGGGATTCCCAGCGGTTGTTGTTTACCTGCCGACATGTTTTTGTTTTTTTCTCTTCATGAGTTTGATTGGATGTTTTTTCTGCGTGTGTCACTGCTGATTGGATGTTTTTCCTGCATGCGTCACTGCTGATTGGATGTCACCTTTAACACACCTTAAACATTCAGAGTGATCGACCTGCCCGCTCGTCTGTAGAAACCTGGTTTGATAAGGATCTGTAGAGTCAGAGTCTTCCAGGTGGAGAGACGCCGGCTGTTCACCTGAGAAGTTCAGGCTGTGTGGATGATGACCTTTGCTTTAAAGGTTCAGTGTGTCGGGTTTGTTTTCATCTTCATATAATCCACTGTGTAGCATCAGGGCTTATCAAACATGGCCGTCGTCGTGAAGCTCAGTGACTCCCAGCTGATGCAAAGAGAGGCAGGGCAGTGTAACACTATCCGTCTCTCTGTGTCTCTGCAGAGAACAAAGGACCGAGGAAAGTCTTCCTGCCTAACAAGCTGCTGGAGTGTCTCCCTCGTCTGTCCGGTCTGCCTAATGAGCGGCTGAGGTGGAACACTAACGAGGTAACAGCCTGAACGGGTCCGTTCTTCATATGAGGATCGACCACTTGTTGTCGTTAGATTACTCGAAGTGTATTGGCTGTTAGCTGATGTCCCTGCAGTTCTCATGAGTGGACACAGCTCATGTCCACGCTCTCACACTGGAAGCTCTGATGAAGGCTCGCAGCCGTGTTTCATGGAGCTGCTTCTTCGTGAAACAACATGAATTCATTCGACTCTCTCTCTGCAGGAGATCGCTTCTTACCTGATATCCTTTGACAGACATGATGAGTGGCTCTCTTGCACCCTGAAAACCAGGTACACACACACACCTCAGCCTGCCAGACCAAGCTGAGGTCACGCTGTGAGCGACCCCCACCTGAAGCTGAATCTCTGCTGGTCGTCTCTCTTTCAGGCCCAAGAACGGCAGCATCATCCTGTACAACAGGAAGAAGGTGAAATACAGGAAGGACGGCTACTGCTGGAAGAAAAGGAAGGATGGAAAAACGACCAGAGAGGACCACATGAAGCTGAAGGTCCAGGGCATGGAGGTCAGAGGCTCCACACTCGAGGACACACACAGCGTCAGCTTTCATAATGGCAGAGCGGCCCTGCGTTTCTACGGCATCATGACGTAGACGTTCACGCCCGAGAAACCACAAAACAACCACATGGACTGTGTCCCCACAGCCACCTCTGCCAAACGTTCAGAGTATTAGCTGCTCACAGTATTTCAATAGAAACACTCAGAAATAGTTCTAAGAGAATGGCGCCTGTTCACGTTGATTATTACACCCAGAAAATCACCCACTAACGCATTTGAGTACAACACAATCAGTCCTAGCATCGTCCTAACATCGTGCTAGCATCGTGTTAGCATCATCCTGGCATCGTGCTGGCATTGCCCTGCATCATCTTAGCATCGTCTTAGCTAGCTACCCCAACACCCTCCAAACCACAGAGGACGGGGGCAGAACAGACCAAACCTGAATGTGTGACTGAACACCTCAGCCTGTCCAGGTGTTATTGTCAGATTTGAGTGATAATGTGTTTAAATGGGCTGAAGGGGATCAAGATTAATGTGAGCACGTCTCAACACTCATGAAACTCTTTATCATTTGAGTCTGAGATCATAAGAGCAGCACAAAAACACTTTTCCACCTGTTCAACATGAAGCACAGCGATGAGAAACTTGTCCAGGTGAAACCACTCGTCTCCTCCGGTCAGTCGATCTGCAGCTGGCGGAAAGAGGAGGAGGTCACGGTGTAATATCTAACTGGCCACAGTCAGTGAGTGTCAGACGGCCTTATGATGGCGTTTCTGTGGTGGTGACAGGACGTTGAGAAACACACAGATGGTATTTAAATCAAAGTGAAGCTCCCTGCGCTCTGCACCAAACTCCCTTTAAGAAACACCACATTTTAACATGTCACTCTGTGTCTGCACCAACACTTTACTCCAGAAACACCAGATGAAATTAATGCAGCGTTCAGTGTTAGCTGCTGCTGTTAGCATGTTAACGTTAGCTAGCAGGTTAGCTGCTAATGTGGACAGAGAGGGAGAAATGTCAGCACTGGTAGAAGAAGCGTTACAGCCACACGACCGTGATCCGACTCAAACACACCAGCAGCAGACCTCCATCATCACACAGGAACCAATCAGCATTCAGATCACCGAGGAGCGGAAACCTGAGGTTCACCTGTCCTAACGATCCTTCGTGCTCTGCTTTCAGTGCCTGTACGGCTGCTACGTCCATTCCTCCATCGTGCCGACATTCCACAGACGATGCTACTGGCTGCTGCAGGTGCATACACACGCACACACGCACACACGCACACACACACACACACACACACACACAGACACAGGTGAACCTGTAGTGTGAACCAATCGCTCATCAGTGTCTGTGTGTGTGTGTGACAGAACCCAGACATCGTGCTGGTCCATTACCTGAACGTGCCGTCCCTGGAGGATTCTGGGAAATGCAGCCCGATGCTGTGTGCGGTGGCCGACCGCCATGACAGCGTGAGGTGGAGCCGAGATGACCTGCTGAACCAGCTGAAGCCCATGTGTAAGAACCGGAACAAAGACATTTACTACATGTTCTTTGAGTAGACTTACTGTGTCCACATGTAGTATGTGTGTACTCTGTAGTACTGACATGCAGTATTTTCTCAGTTCACAGTATGAAGTGTTCTGTGGGTTCGGGTGATTTCAGCATTGAGGAGCTGGTTCAGCACATTCTGGACCGACAGAGAACCAAACCACAGCCGCGCACACACGCCTGCCTCTGTAACACCTCCCAGGGTAACGCCTGCTCTGACATCACCGTGACATCACTGTGACATTGCTGTGACATCACTGTGACTGGTCCTGTGTGTCTCTGTAGTCTCTTCAGGCGTCAACATTCCCCACCGCTGTAACAGCACCAAGCATCGCATCATCTCCCCCAAACTGCCTCCGTCCTCCTGCAGGCCGTCCCCCTCTGAGGCGGGGGAGGTGGGCCGAGGAGA
This sequence comes from Chaetodon auriga, assembly GCF_051107435.1. Classification (NCBI taxonomy): domain Eukaryota; kingdom Metazoa; phylum Chordata; class Actinopteri; order Chaetodontiformes; family Chaetodontidae; genus Chaetodon; species Chaetodon auriga. Next base: position 540,595 of record NC_135097.1, on the reverse strand, counting down.
CGCCAAGCCGCCCCCCCTCCAGGCCCAGAGCAGCCCCGCGTCCTCGCCCTGCCCCTCATCCACGTAAGTCTCCCACGCAGGAAGCCAAAGTCTGGTGACGTACGGGAGCTCGGAGGGGACATGACCCTGTTCTGTCTGTCTTCCTCAGCTCGTCCTCGTCTCCTCCTCGGCCTCACGGGGCCGCCATCTCTGTGGGTAACCACGGCAACGGCTTCTACGACCGCCGCGGCAACCTGACGACGGTGGCGCTTCCCCAGAACGCGGTGATAGTCATGGCGACGACCACCGCCATCGCAGGAGGAAGAGGGGGCAGCGGGGCCAGAGGAGAGGAGGCGGGGCCAGGGAGGAGCCTGTCGCTCACCCGCTCCGGCCAGCTACTGCTTTCCCCCGGGCTCCCCCCTCCCTCCGGGAAGCCCGGCTCCCCCTCCCCTCCATCCTCCTCCTCACCAGCCCCCCCTTCGCTCCCCCCTCCTCCTCCTGTCCAGGCTCCGGGGGTGGCCACCCTCTCTCTCACCCTCCTCCCCTCCCCCGTCATCGGAGGCTTGCTCCTCACGCCCTCCTCCTCCAACACCTCCTCCTCCCTCTGCTCCCCTCCTCCTCCAGTCGCCTCCTCGCCTCCCTCAGCCCCTTCCTCCCCTTCTCCACCCCCACCTCCCCCGTCCGTCCCTCCAGCCTTTGACCCCGACTCCTTCCTCAACTCCCCCAAACAGGGTCAGACGTACGGTGGCCCACCTCCTCCCTCCTCCTCCACTCCCTCTCCTGTCCTCTGCTCCTCCTCCCCACTCTCTCCCCCATCCCTTGCTCTCTCCCTCTCGCCCACCTCCACCCCTCCCTCCTCTGTCTCCCCTCCCTCCTCGCTCTCCTCCTCCTCCTCTGAGGCAGACAGGCGAGACTCTGCCCTCCCCCTCTCCTCCTCCTCCTCTTCATCCTCCCCGCCGTCGTCCGCCCTCCCCCCCTCCCTCTCCCTGTCTCCCTCCTCCTCTGTTGCCCCGCCCCTCCTCCCCCTGTGCCTGGAGCTGGGAGCTCTGGGAGAGGGGAGGGAGGCGGTGGGGAGGGCGGAGGAGGAAGAGGTTGCAGGAGATGAAGTGGAGGTGAAGGACAGGAGAGGTGATGTTGATGATGATGATGATGATGATGACAACGACAACGACAATAATGATGATGATGATGATGATGTTGATGATGATGATGATGAAGGCAGCGCTCCTCCCACCAAGCTGGCTCTGCTGCAGGTGAGACTTAAAGGGCCGGCGTGCAATAACCTCAATCACCTGCTGCTCAGTGACCAATCAAAACAATGACCTGAGGCAGTCAATCACCTGCTGATCAATCACTTGTTTTTTCTTTCTCTGTCATTCAGACAAGCCACGCCTCCTCCAGCCCATCTCCACGGCAACAGACAGGAAGTAGCGCTGCTTCACTGCTCTTGGTTTGCCAGGACTCAACAAGCCCCCCAGCCCAGCCAGCCAATCAGACGATACGACAGGCCGACGGACAGCAGCCATTGGTCCTGGGACAGCCTTTTAATCGCATGTGTGCGCCTGAAGCTCCGCCCCTGGCTCAGATGTCCCATCAGCACCTGGTGCTGCAGCAGAGTCAGCCAATGTTTGCTAACGCTAAAGCTAACGTGGGGTCCGTCAGCCTGGCGAGCGCCGACACTGACTCTGCCCCCGTGGCCATCGCCATGGATACCACTCTGACGACGCCCCCTATCCAAGTGAAGGAGGAGTGTGGGCGGGGCCACAGCTCAGAGGACACCTGCATGGATACACACCTGGAGGAGGAGGCGGAGCCTTGCGAGCGCGCAGGGGAGGAGCTCGACATTTCCTTCGACAGCCAGTTTCCTGACCTCATCTCCGACCTCATCACCGAGGAGACCAATCCCGTTGTGGCTCACCCCAGCTCCACCGCCACGCCAAACACGCCCTTGTTCCCGGCAGGGGTCCGCTACATGGTGCCCCCCCAGCCCTCACCCTCCTCCTCCTTCCTCCCCTTTCCTCACCCGCTGCCCTCCTCCTCAACCCGCCTGGCCTCCATCACAGACTTCTCCCCGGAGTGGTCTTACCCCGAGGTAACCAATCAGCAGCCAGCAGCTGCTCTGTGTGTGTGAGGTCAGCAGCATGATAGCACGGCACTGAGATAGATACTCTGAGTATTTCCATGTTTTCTGCTTCAACCTTTTGACTGGCTGTGAGTGTTAACCTGCTGAGGTGATCCACGTTTAGGTTCAGTGCTGATGTTTGTGTAAACATGAGGAAAAGATGGCTGAATGGCTCATGGCCTAACGTGTGATGTGGTCATGTGACGGCTCGTCGCCGTTGTCCAGAGGTTTTGTTAAGTGTGGAAGTCGAGGGAAGAGGAGGAGGTTGAAGATGAGGAGTTTGAACACTTAGTTCAAAACAGAAGAACCACAGCTGGTGAGTCTGCCTTCAGGAGGCAGAAGTAGAACCAATAAGACCAGTGCCTCCCTGCTGTTTGTCCACCAGAGGGCGCCAGAGTCTCACTGTGAGGAAGACCTCCTTCATCTTCAGCGTCATTCAGACTAAGCTTCAGTCGTAGGGTCCGTGTGATGCCTGAGCTGAGCTGTGAGGTCACAGGTCACAGGAGCTTTAAGACCATCTGATCAAACCAGCAGCACCATCTGTCAGTAAATGTGTGTGTGTGTGTGTGTGTGTGTGTGTGTGTGTGTGTGTGTGTGCTTTCAGGGAGGGGTGAAGGTGTTGATAACAGGACCGTGGAGCGAGCTGTCGGGTCGATACTCGTGTGTTTTCGATCAGAGCACCGTCCCTGCATCGCTGATCCAACCTGGAGTGCTGCGCTGCTACTGTCCTGGTACGCACGCATGCACACACACACACACACACACACACTGATGAGGTTATTGATCTGTGATCATTCAGCCTGGCTGATCGTTCCGACTCCCCCTGCAGGCTCAGCGACGCTAAGCAAACTTTAAGTGTCCAAATGTGTTTATGTAGCATCTTTCACAACAGTAGAGTCAGAAGGAGAGAGAGGTCAGGACAGAGGGGCAGACATCAGGACAGAGGGACAGACATCAGGACAGACATCAGGACAGAGGGACAGACATCAGGACGGAGGGACAGACATCAGGACGGAGGGACAGACATCAGGACAGAGGGGCAGACATCAGGACAGACATCAGGACAGAGGGGCAGACATCAGGACGGAGGGACAGACATCAGGACAGACATCAGGACAGAGGGGCAGACATCAGGATGGAAGGACAGACATCAGGACAGAGGGGCAGACATCAGGACGGAGGGACAGACATCAGGACGGAGGGGCAGACATCAGGACGGAGGGACAGACATCAGGACAGAGGGGCAGACATCAGGATGGAGGGACAGACATCAGGACAGACATCAGGACAGAGGGGCAGACATCAGGACAGACATCAGGACGGAGGGGCAGACATCAGGATGGAGGGACAGACATCAGGATGGAGGGACAGACATCAGGACAGACATCAGGACAGAGGGGCAGACATCAGGATGGAGGGACAGACATCAGGATGGAGGGACAGACATCAGGACGGAGGGACAGACAGAGGGACAGACTCTCAGCAGTGAAGTGTTTGACTTGTTTGACTTGATGGGTTTTGTGTCCCCTCTCTCTCTCAGCCCACGAGGCCGGTCTGGTGTGTCTGCAGGTTCTGGAGTCCGGAGGGTCCGTGTCCTCTTCAGTTCTGTTCGAGTACCGAGCGAGGAACGCCAGCTCTCTGCCCAGCTCCCAGCTCGACTGGCTCTCATTGGACGGTCAGCACCTCTCACACTGCTCACTGTCAGCAAGAGCCAGTAGTACACCAAGCACGAGCTCTGACACACACACACACACACACACACACACACACACACACACACACACACACACACTCAACAGACTTTTAAAGGTACTGATGCATTAGAACAGGCAGGAGGTCCGTTAGCGGCTGATCCAGCGTCTGTGGACCAGCAGGTGTCTCTGTGTCTCTGTGTTAACGGCTGATCTGAGTCTGTGGACCAGCAGGTGTCTCTGTGTCTCTGTGTTAACGGCTGATCTGAGTCTGTGGACCAGCAGGTGTCTCTCTGTCTCTGTGTTAACGGCTGATCTGAGTCTGTGGACCAGCAGGTGTCTCTGTGTCTCTGTGTTAACGGCTGATCTGAGTCTGTGGACCAGCAGGTGTCTCTGTGTCTCTGTGTTAACGGCTGATCTGAGTCTGTGGACCAGCAGGTGTCTCTGTGTCTCTGTGTTAACGGCTGATCTGAGTCTGTGGACCAGCAGGTGTCTCTGTGTCTCTGTGTTAACGGCTGATCTGAGTCTGTGGACCAGCAGGTGTCTCTGTGTCTCTGTGTTAACGGCTGATCTGAGTCTGTGGACCAGCAGGTGTCTCTCTGTCTCTGTGTTAACGGCTGATCTGAGTCTGTGGACCGGCAGGTGTCTCTGTGTCTCTGTGTCTCTGTCAGCTGCTCATGAACACTCTTCATCCATTCATAGACTGTTTTGTTTGTGTGTCAAAGAACAAACTGTTGCAACAGCACCACCGTCAGGTGAGGAGGGAGGACAGAGACAAACATGGCGTGTGTGTGTGTGTGTGTGTGTGTGTGTGTGTGTGTGTGTGTGTTGGCTGTCTGCCCTCTGCTGTCTCTCTCTCACTGATTGATGTGGTGGAGCTGTTTTCCACTGTCATCACCTGCAGACACACAGTCATCAGGGCTCACTGCTATTTCTGACTGTGACTGAAGCTGTTTGAACCTCACAGAGACAGACAGAGAGACAGAGACAGACAGAGAGAGACAGACAGACAGAGAGACAGAAAGACAGACAGAGAGACAGACAGACAGAGACAGACAGCGAGTGTGAGGCCTGCAGGTCTGGTCAGCACTGTGTCCTGTGCCGTGCATGGAGGATGGTGAAGCAGCGTCGTGTCCTGCTGAGCTGACGTCTTGTCTAACGTCCTCCTGAGTGTCTTACAGCTGTCCTGAACTGTAGACCAATGTCACGCTGCACCTCGTCCCAGGACTGTCAGTCCTGAGCTCCACACTGTGGACAGTCACACAGGCTGATCTCTGATCAGCTGAGAGCTCTTTAAACTGATGCAGGCAGCGTGAAGACACGTCTCCATCCGTTCAGCTCGTGTCTTCGGGGATGTCCTTTGGCCGGTTTGTTGTCACTTGTTGACGTGTCCTCTAACTTTCTGCGTCCTGTCACCAGGCCGTCCTCATACTCTGTACTCTGATGCTTCCTGATGGAAGAATCGGCTCGTTGATGCTGTTTGAGTCTCTCCTCTTCTTCTCTTCTTAAATCATGCGTGTTCTTCATGTCTTCACGTCTTCCTCAACATCTGCCAGCAAGGACGTGGACAGACGGACAGCCTGCCAGGCAAAGCCCAGGGCAGCAACAGGCCTCCGGACCCTTTGAACCGGAGGAATACCTGGTTAGCCTAGCTTAGCATAAAGACTGGAAACAGGGAGCGGCGACGAAGAGCGGCGGAACCCTGAGTGTGGTTTAGTGTCTGTCTCAGCCCCGTGGTCACATGACCCCACTGAGCCCGCTCAGTCCCAGGTGATAAAAACACCTTGTCTCTGCGTCCTGGTTTGTCCCTCTGTCCGTCTCTGCTGAGCTTCACTCTACCCAGGACGCGTTGGTGATTTGCAGTAAGTGGCTGCAGTCTGGAGGCGTAGCGTCCATGTGTTGATCTATGCTGGGACCGCCGTGATGTAAGCCACCTGTAGCGGTCGCCACACGCGACATGTGACACCTCCATCGCCCTCTGACCTTTTCTTCGTCACCTGCTTCACGTCCCGCTCATCCTCCCCGTCTGTCGCCGTCTCGTGGCTTCCTCCTCGCCGCCTCGGCCTCACTGTGGCTCCGTGGACTCTGCTGGGGTTTAGGCTCAGAGCCAAGAATGTGAGACAGCCACGTCTCTGCCCCTCCCTCCCTCACTGTGGATTTCCCACCATGCTTTGCTGCTGTGTTTGGAAATCCAGCCTGTAGCCTGCACCGGACGACTGAGCACTCACTGCTCTCTGTCTCTGTCTGTCTGTCTCTGTCTCTTTCTGTCTGTCTCTCTGTCTCTGTCTGTCTCTGTCTCTTTCTGTCTGTCTCTGTCTCTGTCTCTCTCTCTTTCTGTCTGTCTCTCTGTCTCTGTCTCTTTCTGTCTGTCTCTCTAGTTGATCCTCGCACGGCCGCTCAGTCTGGTTGCTGCGTGTGACTTAATTTAGTGCGCGCGCGTGCGTGCGTGCGTGTGTGTGTGCGTGTGTGCGTGTGTGTGTGTGTGTGTGTGTGTGTGTGTGCGTGCGTGTGTGTTAACGTCCCCTCACCTGAGCTCACACACTGAGGCACAGACAGACAGAAGATGGACGACACACGGCAACAGGATGGTGTCGGTAGGACACTCTGTGTGTGTGTGTGTGTGTGTGTGTGTGTGTGTGTGTGTGTGTGTGTGTTTAGTGGTTGGCTGCTCGGTAACCATGGTAACCACATGCAGTGAAAAGCAGTTGGTTTTGGGGGAGTTATCATATGTGAGGTACACCTGTGCAGTCTGATGCAGCTGTTATGACACAGGTGTGTGTCAGCATGGAGGTCCCAGTCAGTGATGTTGTTATCTGTCTGTCTGTCTGTCTGTCTGTCTGTCTGTCTCTCTCTCTGTCTCTCCCTCTCTGTCTCTCTCTCTCTCTCTCTCTCTCTCTCTCTGTCTCTCTCTCTCTCTCTGTCTCTCTGTCTGTCTGTCTGTCTGTCTCTCTCTCTGTCTCTCCCTCTCTGTCTCTCTGTCTCTCTCTGTCTCTCTGTCTGTCTCTCTGTCTGTCTGTCTGTGGTCTGTCCTCAGGTCCAGCGTTGCTCTGAGCTAAATGCTAACATGCTGATGTTCAGCAGCTTTAATGTTTGCCATGTCCACCGTTAGACTTGCAGTTAACGGGAGGCTCCGTTCACCTAGACAGAGACCAGCTGATTGGCTGGAACCAGAGGCGTTTCCTCTCATTGATCGTCAGTCGATGAAGTGTTGATCGTCTCTGGTCATGTGTTCCATTCGTCCTGAGCTGGACGTCAGAGGTCCACCACAGTTTGTCCCATTGGTCACAGAAGGTGCGAGTCCACCTGTGAACCTGATCTGTGAGCTGCTCGATCACTGAAGGCTGCACGAGGACTGAGCTGTGTCCACTGGTCCACACTGTCCACTGGTCTCCATTTTGGACTGACTGACTCTGTGTGTGTGTGTGTGTGTGTGTGTGTGTGTGTGTGTGTGTCTGTCTGTCTGTGTGTCTGTGTGTCTGTTTGTGTGTGCACAGTTCACAGTGTATCGGGCTATATTAGGGAGTCTGCTTTTATTTCCTTCACACACACACACGCACGCACGCACGCACGCACGCCCACACACACACACACACACACACACACACACACACACACACACTCACTCTGTGCCAGGCGGCCAGATGATTGAAGTCAGTCGAGATAGTTTCCATTTGAAACTCTGTGTGTGTGTGTGTGTGTGTGTGTGTGTGTGTGTGTGTGTGTGAGTGTGTGTGTGTGTGTGTGTGTGTGTGTGTGTGTGTGTTAAAGAGGCTCTCTTAAAGCAGTTATTTAAGAGAGGAGTTTTCCATTTGCCTCCTGCTTAGAGCTTTCCACACACACACACACACACACACACACACACACACACACACACACTGACCTTGCTGAGTTGCTCTTGGTAGCCAGTCGTATCAGTGCCTGAGTGGTCGTCCTGCAGGTGATTGGTTGAAGGCTTTGGTGCTGGTCTGGAGGTTCGGCCACTGATTGATTGACAGCCTGCGCTCTTTTTAAAGCTGCTGCAGCTTCACGAGCAGTAAAGGTTCATGTCTGTGAAGACTGTCCTCGGTCCAGGTCCCGGTCCCGGTCCCGGTCCCGGTCCCTCTGCAGCCGAGGCGTGTTCAGACCTGACTGTCTGGTGGGGAGTCCCGGACATTTAACCTCTTACAGGATCGTTGAGGTCACATGTGAGTCAGGCTGGAGTGTGATTGAACAGCAGGGACCCTGCAGCCGTCTGGACCACACTCACCACAGTGTGAGAACAGCCCTGCTAGAACCACGGACCACCTGACGGACTCTCCACCTGTTACAGCGGGTGTGAGTGGTCCTCTCCCTCAAACCGATGGTCACTGTACCTTCTACGATGTGAGGCCTGCTCAGGGACGACGAGGAGTCCACCTACAGGAACGCTGTGTCCCCGGTGACAGCACGGTGTTCAGATAATGACCTGGAGCTCAACCGCAGCAAGACGCTGGAGATGGTCGTGAACCTCCAACCTCACATCGCCCTCAACACATCGACAGCAGTTGTAAAGGTGGAGAAGTCTCTGAAGTTTCTGGGTTCCTCCATCACCAGGAACCTGCCATGGAGCTCTCAATCATCTGACGACATCCCGCGGCTCACCACAGGATGGTCTTCCTCAGACTAGTCCAGAGCATGAACATCTCTCTGGATGTTTTCACACAGTTCTACAGAGCCACCAGTCCTCACCTCCTCCATCACTGTGTGGTACCCAGCATCCTCCACCCACACCAGGAACTCACAGGACAGGATCAAGTGTTCTGCCTGAACTCAGAACCAGACAACGGGAGGACACTGACGCACCATCACAACCGGCCCACCGCCTTCCTCAGAGAGCCTCCATCCAGCACCAGGACCACCAGACACCTGAACAGGTTCCTACCGAGGCCATCGCTGTCCTCAACAGCCCGTCCGAGCCCCGGTGCCTGAACCTGGACAAGTTTTGGACTGTTGGTCAGACAAACCACCGCGTTTGATGATGTCACTTTGAGTTCAAGGAAATGTTTGACTTTGCATTTTCACTTCTATGAAACTGTTTATGTAGAAAACGATTGGCAGATGAACCGATGATGCTGTTCCATCACTGATAAAACCTCGACCTTATGGGCACGTATGTGTGCAGGTACGGCAGGTGATGTCTCACTCTGTGTCTTCTGTGTGCAGATAATCAGTTCAGGATGTCCATCCTGGAGCGGCTGGAGCAGATGGAGCGACGGATGGCAGAGATGGCCGCCCGCGACAACAACAACCAGCATCAACAACAACAACATCAACAACAACATCATCAACAACAACATCAACAGCAGTATGGCAGCCAGCTGGCCATGCCCCCTCCTCCACCTCCACCTGAGGACCATGAACAGGTGAGGATGCTGAAATAATACAAATACAAACACGGATGGATGGATGATTGGCGTAAGGATGGATGGAAGATGGGTGTAAAGATGGATGGATGGACAGACAGATGGGTGGATGGATGGATGATAGATGGATGATAGATGGATGGATGGATGGATGGATGGATGGATGGATGGACGGACGGATGGATGAATGGACAGATGGATGGATGGATGGACAGATGGATGATGGATGGATGGATGAATGGACAGATGGATGGATGGATGATCGATGGGTGGATGGGTGGATGGATGATCGATGGGTGGATGGGTGGATGGATGGATGGATGATCGATGGATGGACGGATGGATGGATGGACAGATGGATGGATGGACAGATGGATGGACGGATGGATGAATGGACAGATGGATGGATGGACAGATGGATGGATGGATGATAGATGGGTGGATGGATGGATGGATGGATGGACAGATGGATGGATGGGTGGATGGATGGATGGATGATCGATGGATGGACGGATGGATGGATGGACAGATGGACGGATGGACAGATGGATGGACGGATGGATGAATGGACAGATGGATGGATGGACGGATGGATGAATGGATGGATGGATGGATGGATGGATGATCGATGGATGGACGGATGGATGGATGGACAGATGGATGGACGGATGGATGAATGGACAGATGGATGGATGGACAGATGGATGGATGGATGGACAGATGGATGATGGATGGATGGACAGATGGATGATGGATGGATGGATGAATGGACAGATGGATGGATGGATGGATGGATGATCGATGGGTGGATGGGTGGATGGATGATCGATGGGTGGATGGGTGGATGGATGGATGGATGATCGATGGATGGACGGATGGATGGATGGACAGATGGACAGATGGATGGACGGATGGATGAATGGACAGATGGATGGATGGACAGATGGATGGATGGATGATAGATGGGTGGATGGATGGATGGATGGATGGACAGATGGATGGATGGGTGGATGGATGGATGGATGATCGATGGATGGACGGATGGATGGATGGACAGATGGACGGATGGACAGATGGATGGACGGATGGACAGATGGATGGATGGATGATAGATGGGTGGATGGACGGATGGATGGATGGACAGATGGACGGATGGATGAATGGACAGATGGATGGATGGACGGATGGATGAATGGACAGATGGATGGATGGATGGATGGATGGATGATCGATGGATGGACGGATGGATGGATGGACAGATGGATGGACGGATGGATGAATGGACAGATGGATGGATGGACAGATGGATGGATGGACAGATGGACACTCTCAAACAGGACTTGTGATTGAACTAAGTGCTCATGGTGGAGTCAGACAGCAGGTCAGCAGACAGATTACATGATGGATAAACAGGTTAAGAAG
>NC_135097.1:507500-525000 GCF_051107435.1 Chaetodon auriga | reverse complement strand
ATGTCCTAAAGGTAGTCGTCCTGGTTTAGTCCCAGAGTTCAGTCTTAGTTTAGCTCTGGAGTCGAACCTTCAGGTGTTTACACTTGTGAGTTTTTCAGTGACAGAATCACCTTCACAGTCCTCACAGCGTAGGACCCCGTCCGTCCCCTCTGACCCTCGATTCAGGCAAAGAAAGCTCCCTCAGGAGGGAGGGGTCCTTGTCCCAGGACGGACAGACAGCAGCAGGTGCTGTGTGCACGGAGCAGATCAGTGGAATCACAGAGTCTTCGAGACCAAAGGTCTGAGACATGGAGGTCTGCGTCTCATCCAGAGACGTCTCCTGTGCTGTCCTTGACCTGCTGGACGTGACCTGCCCTACTCTGCCTCTGATTGGCTCACCCTGATATTCTTACCCTACCACTAACCAATCATCGCTCCTCATGCCTAAACCTAACCAACCCAGTGATGAGTTCCAGCCAATCAGAGGCAGAGGGTGGACCAGGTGAAGTACCTGAGCTGTTACTGTACGGCAGTAACACCTGAGAACACACACACACTGTATACACTGTACACACCGTACACACTGTACACACCGTACACGCTGCACACGCTGTACACACACTGTGAGCTGTAGTTTCGTCCCAGACTGCCGTCCCTTGGTGTGGTCCTGCAGCACAGATCGTCTGTCAGTGCTGTGAGTCAGCTGTGCTGCCACGCTGCCCCCTGCAGGACAAAGACTGTTGGTTCATGTCTCTGTCTCTGTGTCTGTCTCTGTCCACAGGGTCGTAGGTTAAAGGAGCAGCAGGACATGGCTGCCGCCGTCATACAGAGATGCTACAGGAAGTACAAACAGGTGTGTGTGTGTGTGTGTGTGTGTGTGTGTGTGTGTGTGTGTGTGTGTGTGTCTCTCCTCTAGCTTCACTAACACTGACACTAACCTGCTGTGTCTCTTCACCATGTCTCTCTCTGTCTCCCTCTGTCTCTCTGGCTAGCTAACATGGATAGCTCTGAAGGTAATATGGCTGACCAGTGGATGTGATGTTTGCTCTGTGTGTGTGTGTGTGTGTGTGTGTGTGTGTGTGTGTGTGTGTGTGTGTGTGTGTGTTTAGATGCTGCAGGAGGTGAGATCAGTTTATCGCTGTTCATATGAATGTTTTCATGAGGCTCAATCAGATCTCAGGTGCTACATGGCCAAAAGTATGTGGACACCCAACACTGCACTAAGAGGTGCAGTCTGATGGAGTTCATCTCTGCGAGGCATGTCCCTGTCCTCTTTGTGTGGACGCTGGTAGAGAGGTGACCTGCACACCTGCACACCTGCTGTTTACGAGCAGAATCTGGTTTGTTGCCACACGAGGATTTTGTTTTGTTACATTATGAGAAAATCTCCAATAAAAACACAGAAGACGAGCAGAGGATGAGCAGAGGACAGACCATGCTGCATGAACAGTGTTCTAAACCGTCCTCATGTCCTCATGTCCACATGTCCCCATGTCCACATGTCCCCATGCCTGGACTTACTGCTGAAGGCCTAAACGTCCCATCGGCTGCGCCGCAGACCGGGGCCACGTAGACCTCAGAGCCACGGAGAGGTCAACACAGCCAAACCAGAATCCAAACAGAGCTTATTTAAAGGACGGGGACAGAGGGGACGGGGACAGAGGGGACGGGGACAGAGGGATGGGGACAGAGCATCCTTCCAGTGGACCCAAGAGGCCCGAGACAGGACGGGGGCGTCCACACACTTTTGGCCGGGTGGTGAACAAACATGAAAATGAGCAGTATGTGGGTCAGTCTGGTGTGATTGGTTGAGTGGGCTAATCAGTAAGCAGACGATCGATCGATCGATCGATTGATTGGTCCTCCCAGCTGGCAGCCTCCTCCTTTTCTTCTTCTGTCTCTGAACACATTTTGAGACCCTGCTTCCTGCTGCGTGTGACCGCTAACAGTGCGCCTCTGTCCCCTCAGTACGCTCTCTATAAGAAGATGACCCAGGCGGCCATCTTGATCCAGTCCAAGTTCAGGTCGTACTACGAGCAGAAGCGCTTCCAGCAGAGCCGGCGGGCGGCGGTCCTCATCCAGCAGTACTACCGCAGCTACAAGGAGTACGAGAGGCTGAAACAGGCTCCGAGAGGGGCCGCCAGCCACAACCCCAAGATCAAGTAAGAGCCCGCCACCACACCTGTCGGTACTACGGCAGGTGAGTCTACCTGCCCAGAGCCTTCAGGTTCAGCCGGGTGCAGCGGCTGAACCTGAAGGCAGCCGGGAGCGGTTTGATTCAGGTTCAGGTCTACGTGGTCAGCAGGAAGAGCCGCCGTCATCACAGCCAGTCGATAGCTTCCAGGGCGTATTGATCACAGCCAGTCGATATTGATGACCGATCATAAGCATCGGGTGTTGATTTTGTGCCCTGCAGGGGGTCATTCTTGACGAAGAAACAGGACCAGGCAGCTAGGAAGATCATGAGGTTCCTGAGGCGCTGCAGACACAGGTAACGCTCACCCACAGTCGTTTGGAGCTGGTGGACTTCTGGTCTCGGAGGGTTGGATGTCCTTGATGAGTTTGAGAAACGGCGTCACGCTCGTCGACCGTGCGCTCATTGTGTCTGCCTGGTGTTTCTGTGCAGGATCAAAGAGCTGAAGCAGACGAGGGAGCTGGAGAGGAGAGGACTGACCACTTAAAGCATGTCCTCCTTTCAGCTGCGGGGAGGACACGGAGGAGGAGACAGATCCTCAGCAGGTTTACTCTGAACAGTGACTGATGGAGAGGACAGTGACGGGGAGATGCCTTACCCCATGCCAACTCTTCTTTCTTCCTCTCCTCTGCTTCTTGCCATCGATCGATCGATCGATCGATCGATTGATTGATCTGTGTGTCCGTCATCTGTCTTCTCTCCTGGTTGAATGTAGCTGTCAGCAGCTTAAAGAGCTTCATTCAGAAACGTCACGCTGTCTTCTGCTCAGCCTTCAGGCTCGCTGTCCACTGCACCAGGTTCGACCTGGCGGGCGTGGAGCTCAGCACACTCACCTTATCTGACCTTTACTCACCTGAAGAACAGAACGTCGGAGTGATGGTAACAGCTGTAAGACAGAAATGTAGGGGTTTGGAGCCTGGTCAAACTGTCCACCATTGCACAAATGCATGCTGGGAAACACGTCTTAAGTCAGCTGGTGAAGCTCCTCAGTAACACACCTGGGGTCAGCTGGTCTGCACTGGTTCAGCTGTGACACGAGCCTTCAAAGCTGACCCAGCCAGTGTCTCCCAGCAGGCCAGGAGCACCTGCTCTTCTCCTTCCCATAATCCACTGCTCTTTTCCTGTGAGGGTCGAGGGCGAGAGCTGAGAGGGTGGTGTGTTTGAGGGTCATCGGAACAAATCGGATTCAGACCAACGTAAGACCAGAGATTCCCTCTGGAGTCTGAATGTCTCTGATTGGTCTGCTTTCATCGGCGAAGCTGAATGAAGTTCTTCACTTGTGGTCGACATACTGTTCTTTAAAATGTACATGATTATAACGAAGCTACTTATATTTAACACCATCACATATGAACATATATCTATATATAGATATGTATATATAGATTCTAATGTACTTTATAGATGCTATGGATGTTTTTATTTATTACAGCATGATCTGTTTGTGTGTGTGTGTGTGTGTGTGTGTGTGTGTGTGTGTGTGTGTGTGTGAGAGAGAGTGAGAGGTCGAGTCTTAAGCCCCCACATAATGTGAAACCCTTTGTGTTTGTGTGTGAAGCTCGTGAGGACGGAACCCACAGATCCACCTAGAAATCAGAACCTGACTCTGTGTGTGTGTGTGTGTGTGTGTGTGTGTGTGTGTGTGTTCTGTTGTTAAACATGTTTACACACCAGAGAATATTTTGCATCCTTCCATCGTGACCTCGGTTGAGCAGAACTCTGAACGATGTCCCTCGTTAGTTGAACTCCGTGTCACAGGATGAATCAACCAAATCAAATCACAGACCGGGAGCACGTGGCCTCCTTTAATCTGGTCTGAGGGCTGCGATGTAACCCTGACGTCACCTGTGGGCCGATGACGTCACAGGTCACAGGTCAAACTGGGGGTCCCTTCGGATTTCATATGTCCAGCAGCCTTCAGGACGGCAGCGAGGGACAGCGCAGCAGAAACCAGTGTGTCCGTGCTGCTGGTTTCCTGTCCACCGCAACGTCTCGGGCCGAGCATGAGCTTTCCTTATAACCAGTTGTTCGACCAGTTTGTCCAGTTTGACCTGAAATAAGAAACCTTCACTTCTTCCTCTTCTTCCTCTTCTTCTTCTTCTTCTTCTTCTTCTTCTTCTTCTTCTTCTTCTTCTTCGGCTGTTGCAGTGAAGCTTTGCATGAGTTTGTATTTAACTGTTCTACATTTCAAAACCTTTGAAATGAAATGTATTATTCTCCAAGTCAGATGAATAAATCAGCTGTTTGCTATTTGTCTTTGTCCTGTGTCTGTTTCCAGCTGGTCCTGCTGGGCCAAGACAACCAGGGCAGGCCCACGAAACCACTCCACAGAGACTCAAAACCACCACGGACTCAAAACCACCACAGACTCAAAACCACCACAGAGACACAAAACCACCACAGACTCAAAACCACCACAGAGACTCAAAACCACCACAGACACAAAACCACCACAGACTCAAAACCACCATAAACTGGTGTAAACTGGTGGTGCTGAGAGCTCAGTGCACCACAAGTTAAGAAAACACACAAACAACCAAATACAGAAAGAGCTGAAATGTAGTTTTATATTGAGTCACGACTTCATATCAGCGGTAGTGTGGGTCAGGTTGTAACACCTGAGTGATGGGTAATGCTAACCTCAACCACTGGTTGTACTGGTTGTTGTATGTAGTACAGCATGTACTACATACAACATGCTGTTTTTCATAGTGGTATATAAACAAAAGCAGCATTTTTAGCTGATGTTAGCCCTTGTGGCTGACATTAGCTATTGTTAGCTATGGTTAACCCCAATAGCTGACATTATCTCTCATTAGATGACGCTAGCCCTGGCATCAGACATAAGCTAATGTCTGCTATTGTTAATAGCTGACATTAGCTAACATTAACTCTGATAGTTGACATTAGCTAACATTAACTCTGATAGTTGACATTAGCTGACATTGGCTAACATTAACTCTGATAGTTGACATTAGCTAACATTAACTCTGATAGCTGACATTAGCTAACATTAACTCTGATAGCTGACATTAGCTAACATTAACTCTGATAGTTGACATTAGCTGACATTGGCTAACATTAACTCTGATAGTTGACATTAGCTAACATTAACTCTGATAGCTGACATTAGCTAACATTAACTCTGATAGCTGACATTAGCTAACATTAACTCTGATAGCTGACATTAGCTAACATTAAACCAGACTTCATGTACTTGTGGTTTGGGAGTTCCAGGTGAACTCATGGAAGCTAATGCTGTATGCTAGGTGTGTGGCCACGTCAGAGGCGTCGTATTAATGAACAATTCCTGGCTTCTGGAGTTCTGCAGGTGTAGCTGCTGATCAGTGATTTTCAGCACACAGTGACAGAATCAAAGCAAACGTGTTCTTTTGTTCTTTAGTCTTTATTGTGTTTTGTATAGAAAACATCATTCATGGAATTATAGCTAGGAAGGCAGGGTCAGACCCGCCGTGACCTCTGACCTCTCACCCCCACTGTAGGGGGAGGGGCTTCAGGGTCACTAGTTGTCAGTCTGTTGTCATGGCGACAGACAGGAAGTCAGGACGCAGCTTTAGTTGATCTTTGGGTGGCGGAAGTCTTTGCCGGCAAACTTGGCCTTGTCTCCGAGCTCCTCCTCGATCCTGCAGGTCAGAGGTCAGAGGTCAGCTGTGAGTCTGCTCTGTGTTCTGTTAACTCTTCGACTCAACAAGGCTGCGTTCACACATGACATCAAACAACGATGCCTTTACTTGTGTGTAAGGAGGAAGTTCTCACCTCATCAGCTGGTTGTATTTGGCCAAGCGCTCCGACCTGCAGGGGGCACCGGTCTTAATCTGAGAGAGAGACAGGTGGGGACAGAGACAGGTAGAGAGATGTTGTTCTTTCTCAAACTCAATTTGCTTCATCGTGTGACTCTTCTTCACACTAAATGGACCTATCAGGTGCCGTGTCCTTCAGTCAGAGGAGCAGGTTATTATGATGAAGAGGATGAAGAAGAGAAACAGTAAGCCGACAGAGGAAGGTGTCAGGAAGCTGCCGCTGTAAATCCAGCACATGATTGTTTCTCTGAGCTCTCATTGGCTCTCAGAGCCTCCAGTTTATTTCTAACGGAACATTCTGGAGGCTGAGACCTTAAACTGATGCAGGTCTGGATTCAGGTCTGACCCTGTCCCCTAATGAAGGACACGAGGACATGACTCAGTTTCTGGACACACTTTGCTGATGGATTACTGATTGATTATCAGACTCATCAGTTTTCTGATGGCTGTTCTATCAGCTGCAGCACCAGCACGGTGACACAGACCGAACATGGACCAGAATCCAAAGTGGTCTCTGGTTTCAGAGCCTTCATCATTTAGTCTGTTGAAGATCTTCAACATGAAGCGTCCAGTTTGTCCTGCTGTAATCACACGGCTTCATCCAGCATGTCTATCTCCACCTGTCTGTCTGTCTGTCTCTGTCTGTCCGTCCGTCTGTCTGTCTGTCTGTCTGCCTGTCTGTCTGCCTGTCTACCTGTCCATCTGTCTGTCTGTCTGCCTGTCTACCTGTCCATCTGTCTGTCTGTCTGCCTGTCTACCTGTCCATCTGTCTGTCTGTCTGTCTGTCTCTGTCTGTCCGTCCGTCTGTCTGTCTGTCTGTCTGTCTGTCTGTCTGTCCTTCCGTCTGTCTATCTGTCTACCTGTCCATCTGTCTATCTGTCTACCTGTCCATCTGTCTGTTTGTCTGTCTGTCTGTCTACCTGTCTGTCTGTCTGCCTGTCTACCTGTCCATCTGTCTGTCTGTCTGCCTGTCTACCTGTCTGTCCGTCCGTCCGTCTGTCTGTCTGTCCTTCCGTCTGTCTGTCTGTCTACCTGTCCATCTGTCCATCTGTCTACCTGTCCATCTGTCTGTCTACCTGTCCAGTGCAGAGTCCGACCACCAGGTCAGAGATGAAGGTGTCCTCAGTCTCTCCGGAGCGATGGCTGACCATCACTCCCCAACCACTGTTCTGAGCCAGCTTACACCTGAGAGACAGACAGGTAGGAAGGGAGGAGGAGACAGCCCAACAGGCAGGTGACAGAGACAGACAGAGAGAGACAAAAACAGGCAGAGAGAGAGAGACAGATGAAAAGAAAGAGAGACAAGAGAAATCATGAGTCAAATCTTAATCGAACATCAACGAATGACTCCGTCAGACAGACAGGCAGTCAGACAGACAGACAGGCAGTCAGACAGACAGGTGTCTTACGCCTGGATGGACTCAGTCACGGAGCCGATCTGGTTGACTTTGAGCAGCAGACAGTTACAGGCCTTCTTGTCGACTGCCTGCTGGATCCTCTTGGGATTGGTCACCGTCAGGTCGTCTCCTACAATCTGATTGGTTCAAAAAACACGCACTGATGAGTCACTTAAATATTACCACACATACACACATGAGGTGCTCCAGGAGGTGCTCCAGGAGGTGCTCCAGGAGGTCTGGAGCCTTTGTCTCAGCTGGAGGAACCTGATCCTGAGGATTTGTTGAGCTTCCTCACCTCACAGCTGATCTCACCTGTGGACTCTCTGTCTGTCTGCATGCCTGTCTGTCTCACCTGGATGTCGACAGAGGCGGTGAACTTGGTCCAGTTCTCCCAGTCATCCTGGTCAAACGGATCCTCAATGGACTGGACTGGAGACAGAGAGGGACAGACAGGCAGAGGACGTGCTGAACGGTAGATGAAGACGGGGTGAATTCAGTGCAGACGGAGCTGCAGTGACCCCTACAGGCTGAGAGCTGGTACAGCGCTCCGCATTTGTTCATGCAGAGCTTCCTTTGGAAATGTGCTTCAAGTGTTTTTAAGGCATTTGTTCACTCTGTGTGTGTGTGTGTGTGTGTGTGTGTGTGTGTGTGTGTGTGTGTGTCTCTGCCTGTCTGTGTGTGTGTGGTTACCGGGGTAACCCTTGATGAAGCTGCGGTACAGGTCTCCCAGCTTCTCCCCGGTGATGTGTCTGGACGGGTCGTCGGGGGACTTGAAGTCCAGGTCGTACTTCCCGCTGCGGAAGAACTCGGACGCCGCCACGTCCATCCCGATGATGATCTTGTCGGGGTAACCGGCCTTCTCGATGGCGACCTTCAGCAGCTCCAGAGCTGCGTGAGAGGGAAGTATTTCAGAGTGCTGTGGACTGAAATCCGTCAGCGTGTTGCAGCATCTTTCACATCATGACATGTTTCTAGCAGAGAGACGTTTGGTGCTTTTATGACGCAGCCTGACACTCAGGGACGATCAGGCAGACGGGCGGCTGTCTCACCCTCGTTGTTCTCCAGGATGTTGGGGGCGAAGCCTCCCTCGTCTCCCACGTTGGTGGCGTCTTTACCGTACTTGGCCTTGATCACGTTCTTCAGGTTGTGGTAGACCTGAACGTGCACACATCGACACAGCGGGAGGTCAACGTTTACTCGAAGCTGGAGCAGGAACAATGCGGCCGAGGACGGTTTAGCCCGCGACCGCTAACAATCTAAGCATGAACGCGAGCACCGAGGGTGAATCAAGCACCTCAGCTCCGATCCTCATGGCCTCGTGGAAGTTAGCGGCTCCAACCGGCAGAATCATGAACTCCTGCATGGCCAGTTTGTTTCCCGCGTGGCTGCCTCCATTAATGACGTTAAAGGCCTGCAGAGGACAAGCGAACGCAGAGAAGACGCAGTCGTTTTTACCGATTAACGAGGACAAATGCACACTGTTCTACGCAGATCAAAGTTAAGGAACAGTTTCCCCAAATGTTCCCACCCAATCGGAAGCCCCTCCCACTCACAGGAACAGGAAGTATGACGTCTTTGTGTCCGGCGAGGTCGGCGATGTGGCGGTAAAGAGGAACTCCTTTCTCTGCTGCTCCGGCCTTACAGACGGCCAGCGACACGCCCAGGATGGCGTTAGCACCAAACTGAGCTGCACAGAGAGACAGACGGTCAGACAGAGAGACAGACAGTCAGACAGTCAGACAGAGAGACAGATGATCAGACAGAGAGACAGACGGTCAGACAGAGAGACAGACAGGTCAGACAGTCAGACAGAGAGACAGATGATCAGACAGAGAGACAGACAGTCAGACAGAGAGACAGACAGTCAGACAGTCAGACAGAGAGACAGATGATCAGACAGAGAGACAGACAGTCAGACAGAGAGACAGACAGGTCAGACAGTCAGACAGAGAGACAGACAGAGAGACAGACAGTCAGACAGTCAGACAGAGAGACAGACAGAGAGACAGATGATCAGACAGAGAGACAGATGGTCAGACAGAGAGACAGACGGTCAGACAGACCGGCCCTTACATTTGTTCTCAGTACCATCCAACTCCAGCATGAACTTGTCAATCTTCTCCTGCTCCACAACACTGAAGTTCTAGAGAGACAGACAGGCAGACAGAGAGACAGACAGGCAGACAGAGAGACAGACAGGCAGACAGATCAGCAGTATGTGTGTGCTTATTTGGAACATGAAACGTTTGCGTCCTGCTGAATCTCATTGACTTTTCTGTGAAGTCGAATCCACTTATTGATCGTTTGCTGATACCTTTGCAATCAGCTTGGGGGCGATGTCCTTGTTGACGTGGTCCACAGCCTTCACGGTACCTGCAGGGACAAAGACAAACACGTATGACGCTCACTCATTTCCTGGGACATGTAAAGCAACATGTGACGACTCGCCGCCCCCTCCTACCTTTGCCCAGGTAACGGCTCTTATCCCCGTCACGAAGCTCCAGAGCTTCATGGACTCCAGTGGACGCACCGCTGGGAACAGCTGCCCGGAAAAGACCTGAGAGACAGACAGGCAGACAGACAGGCAGACAGACAGACAGACAGACAGAGAGACAGACAGGCAGACAGAGAGACAGACAGGCAGACAGGCAGGCAGACAGACAGACAGACAGACAGACAGACAGAGAGACAGACAGACAGAGAGACAGACAGGCAGAGAGACAGACAGAGAGACAGACAGGCAGAGACACAGGCAGGCAGACAGACAGGCAGAGAGACAGACAGAGAGACAGACAGACAGGCAGGCAGGCAGACAGGCAGACAGGCAGGCAGGCAGACAGACAGACAGACGGTCAGTTTTCTCTCTTGTGATGCTAAGCTAGCAGGCTAACTTACCTGCCCTCTTGGCTTATTCCAGGTGTACCTGAATCAGGCTCACCTTTGGCGGTCCACAGGTCCACCTCCACTGTGGGGTTTCCTCTGGAGTCCAGAATCTCCCGGGCGTGAATCTTAGTGATAGACATCCTGACTGACAGGGGAGGGAGAGCGACAGGTGAGCAGACAGGTGAGTCGTTCACTGATGAGCTGCTAACTAAAGCTAACTGCCTACTAAATTTCCCTGATGTGAGATCAGTGAAGTCTTATCTTAACATGATCCACAGCTCTGACTTTCAGACTTTGAAGCTGTTCCACAGTGAGGCATCGTCCCAAACTGGAAACCAGTGGAACTGTTCTATCTTTCCCAGTTCTGAGTCATCCTCACTCACGACGATGAAGATGAGTTTGTTTGTTTTTAAATACAGTTAATTCAGCAGTGACCTTGAAAGCAAAGAAACAGCCAATAATGAGCCAGAGGTCAAACCACCGAGCTCACTGTGTGCGTGCGTGCGTGCGTGCGTGCGTGCGTGTGTGTGTGTGTGTGTGTGTACGTGCGTGCGTGTGTACGTGCGTGCATGTGTGCATGCATGCGTGCGTGCGTGCGTGTCAGACCTGCTGCTGAGATCCTGTGTAACGCCATGACACCTCCATGCTGACAGGCAGCAGGCCCTGTCCCCTATCAGACACCACCCACCCCCACCCCCACAGCCAACCACAGAGCTCCACTCATGACAGACAGTTACCGGGGCCAACAGGAGAGAGGGAGAGACCATCCTGGTGACAGAGGAGGGGGGAAGAAGGCCTTCCTCTGAGGAGCGTTGTTATATCTGGTGTGTCTGGGTGTAAAAGCCTCCAACCTTTTCCCTGACCTTTCTTCAAAGTTCATGACTTCCTCCTGACTGTGACAGAATTACAGACAGTACAGACACACTCACACTCACACACACTCTCACACACACCCACTTATTAATGGTCTTGACATTTGAAGAGGTATTTGTGGCTGTGGACATGACCTCAGCCTCTCAGCCTCTCTGATAACTAAAGGTCTCCTCCTGTTTGCTGTTACTGACCAACATCTCCAGCGTTACTGCCGTCTCTGCACAACATGAAAACTTTTTCCTGGTCCGATGGACAGGAACAAGTAAAAACCATTATGAGCCATTGTAGAGAATATTTAGTGCTCATGTCAGCCCTGATGTCAGCAGTAGAAGCATTAGCATTAGCAAAAGCTCTCGTTAAACTAGATATCAAAAATCGTGACATTATTTGAAATAGTTGCAGCTTTACTAGCATATTAGCATAGCAACGGTGGAAGCAGCGTGAGCAATAGAGGCAGCATTATTAGCATTAGCCTCAGTAGGATTGGCAGGGGTGTTAGCAGTATGAGTAGCATAATGGTTTTATGTATATTTGTAGTAAAACTGACAGTAGTAGTGTTAGTAGTATTAGTAATGAACGTGTCAGCACCAGAGATTCGAGTTAATGTCTTTAAGGCTTGAAGACTTAATCTTCCTCCTGAATTTGTCCAGTACCGCCCTGTTAGGGAGTCATGGAGAGGCCGTGACGTGATGATGGGCAGAGCGAAACGAAGCATCGGTACAAAGATCTAATGCTACTGCTAAAGCTAATGCTACTCCTAATGCTGCTACAGCTAATGCTACTCCTAATACTGTTAAAACTACTGTTACTCCTAATGCTGCTAGAGCTAATGCTACTCCTAATACTGCTAAAGCTAATGCTACTCCTAATACTGCTAAAGCTAATGCTACTCCTAATACTGCTAAAACTACTGCTCTTCCTAAAGATTCTGCCAAATCTGCAAAGATCAATAACGGCCTTCATGTCTGAGTCTGCTGTGTGTGTGTGTGTGTGTGTGTGTGTGTGTGTGTGTGTGTGTGAGATAGGTCAGACATGCCAACAGAACAACAGCTGAGAGGTTACAGTACACCTGAGACTTCATATCGCCTTTACAAAGACTTAACTGTACACACACACACACACACACACACACACACACACACACACAGCAGGGGACATGGAAATAGTCGACAATTTATTGCTATATTGCTAAAGCTACTCCTACTCCTACTACCACTACTAAAGCTACTGTTACTCCTAACACTGCTAAAGCTAATGATACTCCTAACACTGCTAAAGCTAATGATAGTCCTAACACTGCTAAAGCTAATGATACTCCTAACACTGCTAAAGCTAATGATTGTCCTAACACTGCTAAAGCTAATGATAGTCCTAACACTGCTAAAGCTAATGATAGTCCTAACACTGCTAAAGCTAATGATACTCCTAACACTGCTAAAGCTAATGATAGTCCTAACACTGCTAAAGCTAATGATACTCCTAACACTGCTAAAGCTAATGATTGTCCTAACACTGCTAAAGCTAATGATAGTCCTAACACTGCTAAAGCTAATGATAGTCCTAACACTGCTAAAGCTAATGATACTCCTAACACTGTTAAAGCTAATGATTGTCCTAACACTGCTAAAGCTAATGATAGTCCTAACACTGCTAAAGCTAATGATACTCCTAACACTGCTAAAGCTAATGGTAAAGCTAACACTGAAACTACTGTTATCCTAATTCTGTTAAAACTACTTTTTTTCCTGCTAAAACCACACGACCGTTACCCCGACACTATTGCTAAAAATACTTCCTTGTCTTACTGCTCCAAATACTTATACGATTCTTGTACACTGCTACATTAATGCTAACACTGCTAACAGTGCCACTGCTATCACTCGCTGTATTATTGGTATTTAATGTGCAAATGCAGTGCATGAACAAGTTGTGGAGCTTTTATTGTGGAATTCAGCGTCACCTGATTCAAGTTTTCAGCGCAGTTCATCAGTT
The DNA here is from genome assembly GCF_051107435.1 of Chaetodon auriga. Lineage (NCBI taxonomy): Eukaryota > Metazoa > Chordata > Actinopteri > Chaetodontiformes > Chaetodontidae > Chaetodon > Chaetodon auriga. The sequence continues at coordinate 511,858 of NC_135097.1, read as the reverse complement.
TATCACCCAGACACAAACACTTCATGTCCTCTGTCATTCGCTGTCTGTCTGTCTCGCCTGTCTGTCTGTCTGTCTGTCTGTCTGTGTGGACTTTGTGCTCCTGCATGCTGTTTGCCTCGTGTGGTTTGTTCAAGTTTGCTCTTCGGCGCTTTGACCTTCAGGCAGCTGAAGTCGACCTCTGGAGGTTTTTGTCTTTAACATCAGACGAAGAGTCAAATCCAGAATCAGCCGTGCAGATCAGATCTGATCTGACCTGATCTGATCTGATCTGACCTGATCTGATCTGATTTAACACCCAGAATGTCAAAGCCCCCTGAAACCTCCTGTAAACTAACTAGACTTTCAAAATAAAAGAAGGAAATGAGCCAGGTTCAGTTTCAGAGCAGAGTGACAAACAAACAGGAAACAGTCTCTCAGTTTGAAAAGTGACCAACCAGAGCCGAGGACTCGCTCCCTCTTCAACCTACCTGAGTCCTGCTGTCAGAGAAGAGAGGGGGGGTCGTCTTTGGCCGCCTGTCCGTCCGTCTGACTGTCCGACTGACGTGGAAAGTGTCCGTGTGTCATGCTGCAGGGTTTTTATAGACGCTCCCTTACGGGTGGAGGAGGCGGGGGAAGAGGCAGGGAGCGTCTGCAAGGGACGGACTGCAGGAAAACAGAAAAACCTGCAGCATGAAGAGCTCTGATCCCGAGCCAACGCTGTGGGAAACCTTCTCTAAGCTGCTTCAGAGGCTGCAAAACAGCTGCACTGCATGTACCTGCTTACAGTACTAGCAGTATTAGCGTACTCACAGGAGGAGCAGATTAGGCTCGTGTGAGTGGCCGAATTAACAATAGTTCGAGCAGTATGGTCGATCAATACTACATATTAGCAGTAGATTATCTCAGTGCGTTAGCAGGAGTGATAGCAGCAGCTGTTTGGAATAGTTGAACAGTATTAGCAGAAGTACTTATAGTATTGGCAGTATTTGTGGTATGTAGTTGTAATGATATAATTAAGGCTGTACTGATATTAACAGCAGTTGGTAATAGCAGTATTTGCAGTACTAGTAGCAGTATTAACAGTCTGAGTGGTATTATTGGAAGCAGTATTGCTATTAGTAACAGTAACAGTTGTAGTGATACTTTCTGCAGTATTAGCAGTGTCAGGGTACCTTCAGTAGTGCAGTATTATCAGAAGTAGTAGCAGCATTGCAGCATCAGTATGAGCATCTTTGAACACGTGTGCAGACGTGGATTACTGCGTCGTAGTACAAATGATTTTTAATACTGAGGAAGAAGAAACTGCATTACAGCATTTCATGTATCTTTACTGTCACATGTGGTATTATTGAATACTTGTGTTTCTCTCTGAGTCAGCTTGTGTGATGGTCCCTAACTCAGATGGAGAAGGTCAAAGTTCACCTAAAGGGGAAATGTGAGCGCTTACCCTTTACACTCACCTTTAACTGTACTACACACACACTGTAAAGACACACTGCAGCCTGTCCAGTGTCCCTGTAGCCTTTACTGCAGCTAAATATAACTGCACATGACTGCAGGGCGGCTCATCTCTTCTTATGCATACTCCTTTATTTTACTCCTCCTGCAGTACTCGCTCTGCTAATATCCCCTTTTTTGGCTTTCACTGCCACAAACACGTACTTTTCTGTATTTGTACATGACTCATTTCTGCATGCCGTCCATCAATATCATGCACCAATTAACTACTACACTGTAGCTGGTAACTTCACAAGTAACTGCAGTAGTTGCAGTAAAATGTGTGTGATGGCAGAAGTACAGCAGTACTACCAACATGTTGTTCTACAAGCAGTGCTGGAGGTACTATTTAAAGTAGTAGCAGTAGGAGTTGTGGTTGTAGAAAAGAGATATTTTCAAAAAGGTTGCAGTTACTTTAATGACCTGTTTAAAGCACCACCCAGCAGCACGCAGGGAGACACAAATCAAACCCACCCACACGGGGAGGGACCAACAGGTGCATGCTGGGTCTGGCTAACATACTAGCAATGCTAACATGCTAATGGTGGATCATCCAGCAGTGAGGAGCGTGACCTTAACCCTCGCAACCAAAGGCTAAAGCCAAGCCTAAATGTCCTCGAGAGGCGGAGACGTCCTCGAGAGGCGGAGACAGGAAGCCACACACAGAAACTCTCAGAGCGGTTTTGAGAATAAACACGTTGGTCTTTTTATTTTCAGTGTATTCTTTGTTTCCACAGGGCCGTGATTGGACACCAGTCTGTGTCCGCTGTAAAAAATGTAACACTGGCGGGCTGGTTCTAACCGCAGCCACACAGGGTGCGTTCAGGTGCATCATTCACGTTTTAACACTTTAGATTCATCACTAAGGACAGAAAGACGCCTGGAAGGTCAAAAGAACTAACATTCAACTAAAAAAGCTAATTTTCTTTAGCTGGGAGGCAGAGGGAGGTGGGTGGCAGCCATCTTGTTTGGTGGGTACGGAAGGGGATGGTGGCCATCTTGTCTCACATATTGGACTCCCTCAGGTGCTTAACAACTTTGTACACCTTCTTGACCAGCTGCCCTCCCTGAGCATCTTTGTTGCCAAAAGCTATGACTAAAGCTGTGGAGACAGACAGACAGGCAGAAAGAGAGACAGACAGTTTGGTGAGACAGGACGGACAAACTTTCATTTATTTAAAAACAACACAAGAAAAGCATCCTGAGACGAGTTGAAATTGATCAAATGACTGACTGTTGGTCTGTCTGACTGTCCCCCCTCTCCCTGTCTCTCCTCTGTCCTTGTCTCTCTCCTCTCACCCTGTCTCTCTCCCTGTCTCTCTCATCCCTCCCTCTCTCTCCTCTCAGCCTGTCTCTCTCCTCTCTCCCTGTCTCTCCTCTCTCCCTGTCTCTCCTCTCTCCCTATCTGTCCACTCTCCCTGTCTCTCTCCTCTTGCCCTGTCTCTCTCCTCTCCCCCTGTCTCCCCTCTCTCCCTCTCTTCCTGTCTGTCCCCACCCCGTGTGTCTTACCCGACTTGCTCTTGCCGACACACACTGAGAAGCAGACGCCTTGCTCGTCCGCTTTCGTCTTCAGGTTCAGGGCGTAGCTGGTGTCATCGTCCATCTGGTCTCGGAGCAGCATGCACTTCCGTCCCCCGATGACGGGGCCGCTGCTATGGAAAGTCGGCCGGTCGCCGATCAGCCTTTTAATTTCCTCTGCCTGGAAGAGAGAGACATGCAGACAGACAGACTGGTTATGAAGATATCTAGCATATATAAACCAAGGAAGGGCTGATGGGGGGGCGCTCCACATTCCCAGGCCCCCTGAAGTACCCACAGCAGATTGAAAGACTGACACAATGACGCCCCATCACCACCGCCATACTGTCACACGTCCACACTGGTGGCAGCCGTGGCCACAGCCGCGATGTTCTCGAGCTGTCCGTCCGTCCGTCCACATGTGCATACGTCCTTCTGTCCTATTGCCATGAAGGTCTTCTGAGCTGCCGGTTGAACGTGTCTGTGAAGCACTTTTAAGTTTGTAGCTTCTCTGCAGCAGCGTCCATGTTTGCTCCTGTTAGCATTAGCAGTTCCTGTTAGCATTAGCAGCTCCTGTTAGCAGCCTTTTCTAACTGGATTTCTGGATTATTCATGTGTGTGCGTTCACGTTTGACTACGTTATGACTGAGACTGACTGAATGAATGAATGAAAGTTTCCCTGCTGCAGCGCCACCTGCTGATGGTGTTGGTCAGCAGACAAACTATCTGTACTTTCATACTGTCTAACAGGGCTCATGTTGCGTCAGCAGCTCCTTTGTGTTTTCACGTTAAAGCAGTCGCAGTATTTTTCTGCTGAAGTCTGTCAGAAATGAGAACTTTGAGCCTGACTGAATGAACGCCCCCCCCGGCTCAAGGGTATGTGGGCAGCACATGTTGATGGGGATACTGGCTTTCTCCAGTGTTTCCATGAATGCCATTAAACTGGTTTGGCTGGTTTGACTGTGTGTTGTTAAACTGTGTCTGCTGGCTCACTGACACACGAACACACCATCTGCATTAGAGCTGGAGCAGTCAGTCCATCAGTCAGTCGATTGGTTGATCGGTTGGTCGATCGATCGATCGATGGGTTGACACAGAGGTGATCAGCAGCTGTTTAGATCATTGACTGTCAGCTCAGTCTGTGTCTCCGTCTCCAGCCCAGAAACTGAACTCTGGGTTTTGGACGACATTCAGAGACGCTGTTAGCTGAGTTTTTCATGTTCCTGTCGTACCTGTGGACCAATCTGTCCAACATGGGACAGCAGGACCCATCAACCAGAGACAAAGGAGGAGAATCCACACGTGAAGGAAACTGAAGCGTCCTGATGGAAACTCGCTCGCGTGCTGTCAGACGTTCAGGATCC
>NC_135097.1:470000-500000 GCF_051107435.1 Chaetodon auriga | reverse complement strand
AGTGTGAGGACCCAGACGAGCGTAGTACGGAGTGAAGCCTTTCCACAGAGAGAAGAAACCTTCAGAGCCAACGACACGCACCAACACCTCCTGATGGGGGGGGGGGGGGGCAGTCAGAGACAGACACACATCAGTTGTCCATCACTTTGGAGACTTTACATAAACTTAATTATATTTATTTCCTGCAGACAAACCCTGTGTGTGTGTGTGTGTGTGTGTGTGTGTGTGTGTGGACGTGCTGTGACTCACCAAACCGTTCTTATACTCAGGCTTCCCATCGATCATCCTCATGTTCTGAATCCTGACAGACAGACAGACAGACAGGAAACCACAGGTGAGATCCTCCTCCACCCCCTCCACTCCCACCCCCTCCTCCTCCTCCTCCTCCTCCTCCTCCTCCTCCTCCTCCTCCTCCTCCTCCTCCTCCTCCACCTGGGGGCTCTCACCTGGTCTTTACAATGTCGACGGGCATCGATGCTGCCGTGGTAACCAGACCACTGATCATACTGGCACAGAAGTGACAGAGAATATCGTCCCCAAAATACCCTGAAAACCAACACACACACACACACACACACACACACACACACACACACACACACACACACAGCATGTGTTAGGAAAGTGTTCACTTGGACTCATAAACATGTTTACTGTGTGTCAGGTGTGTCAGGTGTGTCAGGTGTACCTGAGTCCATCAGAGCCTGTTTAGACTGAGAGTAAGACGCCAGCTGAGCTGCATTCACCACCACTGCTCGAGCCATAGTGGGAACACACCCCTACAACAGACAGACAGACAGACAGACAGACAGACAGGCAGACAGACAGGCAGACAGAGAGAGAGAGACAGACAGGCAGAGAGACAGACAGACAGAGAGAGAGAGACAGACAGACAGACAGAGAGACAGAGAGAGAGAGAGAGAGAGAGACAGGCAGGCAGAGAGAGAGAGAGAGAGAGAGACAGACAGAGAGAGAGAGACAGAGACAGACAGGCAGAGAGAGAGAGAGACAGACAGACAGACAGACAGACAGACAGACAGGCAGACAGACAGAGAGAGAGACAGACAGACAGAGAGAGAGAGAGAGAGACAGACAGACAGACAGAGAGAGAGAGAGACAGACAGACAGACAGACAGACAGAGAGAGAGAGACAGACAGACAGACAGACAGAGAGAGAGAGAGAGACAGACAGACAGACAGACAGACAGACAGACAGGCAGACAGACAGACAGAGACAGACAGACAGACAGGCAGAGAGAGAGACAGACAGACAGAGAGAGAGAGAGACAGACAGACAGACAGACAGACAGACAGAGACACAGACAGGCAGACAGACAGGCAAGCAGGCAGACAGACAGACAGACAGACAGAGAGAGAGAGACAGGTTTAGTGCAGCAGACAGTGAGGACAGACGTCCTCAGTGACTGACGTGTTGATAGTATTTAACTTTGAGTCAGTCGTCCGTGTCTTGGACAGATTTGTGTGAGGAGCTGAAGGATCTGCGTATGTAACATCCGAAGGTTAAGGTGAGATGGCGGCGGCGGTGGCGGCGGCTCACCCTCCACAGCGTGGTGACGCCCTCCTCTCTGCTGATTCGAGCCAGAGCGTTGAAGACGTTGGTGTAGCCTCTCCTCTGGTCGGCGGGCAGCCTGCACACACAGGAAACCAGCCGTCACTTCCTGCCAACGAGCACGATGTGGTCCGTTCGCCGTCATGTGACCATGGCGAACGAGGTCACATGACGCACCGCATCACATCGTCCATCTTTACTGCACTCATGACAGAACCATCAATCATCCCAGAATACAGTGAGCGCCTCCTGCAGGCTGCACCGCTCATCACAGACAGACAGGCAGGCAGAGAGAGAGACAGGCAGGCAGACAGCACTGTCCTGACGACGAGGACAGAGCTGTCTGTCTCTCTCTCTGTCTGTCTGCCTGCTTGCCTGTCTGTCTGCCTGTCTGTCTCTCTCTCTCTTTCTCTCTGCCTGCCTGTCTCTCTCTCTGTGCCCGTCTCTCTCTCTCTCTCTCTGCCTGTCTCTCTCTCTCTCTGCCCGTCTCTCTCTCTCTGTCTGTCTCTCTCTCTCTGCCCGTCTCTCTCTCTCTCTCCCTGCCTGTCTCTCTCTCTCTCTGCCTGCCTGTCTGTCTGTCTCTCTCTGCCTGTCTCTCTCTCCTTCTCTCTGCCTGTCTGTCTCTCTCTCTCTCTGTCTCTCTCTCTCTTTCTCTCTCTCTCTGCCTGCCTGTCTCTCTCTCTGCCCGTCTCTCTCTCTCTCTCTCTCTGCCTGTCTGTCTCACCGTCCGTCGGCCGTCATCCTGATCAGTGCGACCTCTGCTGGCGTCCCGACAAACGCTCCGGTGGCTCCGGCTGTCATACCGATCAGAGCCTGTAGGGGGAGCACAGTGAGTTACTGCAGCGGCGGCGGCGCTCTGACTGTGAGCGCTGATGCATACGTGTACGGAGACACCTCATTGGCTGCAGCTGCTCATCGGAGAGACGCCGTGGCGAGTACCTTGAGGAAGAAGCCCGGCGGCCGTCCGTCCGCTCCGGTCGTCCTCTCGAACAGGATGGTGTAGATTCCCAGACGGGTCGTCGTGTACGTCGCCTGACGCAGCAAACCTGCCGACAAACTGAGACACACGCAGCTTCAAACGTTTGCGTTCGTTAGACAGAACCCTCCATCATGTGACCTGAACGACCTGCTGAGTCAGTGAAGCCAATCAGCGTGTGAGTACACCTGTACACAGGTAGCTGTCAGGTAAGAACAGCAGGCGAAGCGATGAAGTGGGACAGACAGACTGAGACAAAGAGGTGGATGGAGTGTCAGGTGGAGGCGGGTGAGGTGACAGAGTGGGAGCGCGCCCCGTAACCTGAATACACAATGATCCTCTGTGAAAGCTGCTGGGAGACAAAAGGTCAATCGGTGGCTGTGACCGTGTCAAAGGACAGATCACGTTAGAGGACGGATCTGATTGGCACAGATTGTTTGACCACTGTCCAATCAGCTGCCAAAGACAAACGAAGAGGACGAAGAGCAGGAGTCTGGATTCAGGAACGAGAGTGGACGAATCACTACGAGTCTGTCAGAGACACAGACAGACAAAGTGTCCCTTCATTGCTTTACTTTCAGTCTGGTACTTTGTCTCCTGGTGTACTGCAGTTCCTGTACTCTTACTTCACTGTTGGTGTACCTATTACAGCCAATAAGACATTATACTGTGTTTGTGTCTCTGTCTGTCTCTGTCTCTGTCCTGTCAGACATGTCCACACGTGTTAAGTCACTGTGTGTGCTGCTTTGTGTGTCTGTGCCTTGAGGACGTTGCGACACCTCCGGTTTCAGGTCTGAGGACATAATTCTTCACGGACATCTGGCGAGTGAGGACATGTCTGCTGGTGTTAATGAGGTGGAGAGTGAAGGTGGAGCGTCGGGTGGAGCGGCAGATACCCGGTGTAGATGCCTCCCACGCCCTCCTTCTTCAGGATGGAGAACAGAGCGTGGAAGCTGGTTTTGTACTCTCGAGCCTTCGTGCCCTGACCGCTGAGCTGCATCCGGTTCTTCACCAGGTCCAACGGCTGCACGAAGACCGTCGCACCCATCCTGGAGAGACAGACAGGTAACCGAGAGACAGACAGAGAAAGAGTTAGTCCTCCATCATCGCAGGCCGCACAGAGAGACAGACAGGTAAACGACAGACAGGTAAACGACAGACAGGTAAATGAGAGGCCGACAGTCCTTCAGATAAACGTTGTACATATACACAGACCTAGTACTTGTCAAAGTACACAGTATGACCTTAGTAGGTTTTCTCATCAGAATTCTTTAACTGGCAGTAGGATTTGTAGGGTTTGTAGTACTTTTCTAAAGTACATCGTGTACATTTACACAGCTGTTCTTCTGTCAGCCTCGCCGGCTGTGACGACTGAACGTCCTCACTGTGGGATCAATAAAGTCTTATCTTATCTTATCTTAATGTCCACAGAGTCCCTGACAGGAGACCTTGTGCTGGTCTGAGACCCAGCGTGGACCCCCTCAGGCCCACGGTTCACCGGATGGAGCTGATGCAGCACTTTAAGGAGCACTGAGGAGGCGCAGACTGGGTTTGCTGCAGTTGGTCTGTGAGGAGTCTCTGCGCTCCTTCGTCCTCAGACTCTGCTCTGCTGGTTCAGACTCTGCTGGTTCAGACTCTGCTGGTTCAGGCTCTGCTGGTTCAGGCTCTGCTCTGCTGGTTCAGACTCTGCAGGTCAGACTCTGCTGGTTCAGGCTCTGCTCTGCTGGTTCAGGCTCTGCTGGTTCAGGCTCTGCAGGTCAGACTCTGCTGGTTCAGGCTCTGCTCTGCTGGTTCAGGCTCTGCTGGTTCAGACTCTGCAGGTCAGACTCTGCTGGTCCAGGCTCTGTGGTGATAAGAGTCTTATCAGAGGAGCAGCACTCTTCATCAGCCTGCCAGGGTTCAGACGGAGGAACACCACCTGTGACCAGGTGAACGCTGACCTCACGCTGTCAATCAATGCTGCACAAACGCCTCCAAAACAGGCTGGAGCTCGACAGAACGTCAGAGAGGAGAGGAGGGAAAATGTTGGTATGGTCAGTCCTGAAAACCGGATCTGTGGAGCTGGATCCAGACGCTGAGTCGTCCAAATCCAGATCATCAGTCCACCGCTTCTCCCCTTCTCACCTTCTGGAGGTGGTCCAGCAGGTGGTCGACTGTCCCCGTCCCTGTCCACTGAAAGACTCACACTCAGTCGATATGGATGGATCCCAGCAGAGACACACTGACCCCGAGGCGCCGCGGCCTCCACCGTCATTGAGTCTGTTTCGTGTCCATCACTGAGCTCAGGAGAACAACTGACTGATGCTGAACGTGTCATCACAGCAGCAGCTGTTTGTGTGTCTGATCGACCAATCAGGAAGCTCCAGTGCAGAGTATCGTTCAGCGACTGTGAGATCAGCTGTTCTGGTTTCAGATCAACACCTCGTCCTGACGTGTGATTGGAGGTTAATGAACAGGCTGAGCGTGTTTCTAAACGTCCGTCACGAACGTGAACTCATGGACACATTTCAGCCTCCAGGCGTCTCCAGCCTTTTCAAGGACCTGCACCTTGAATGTGCACACAGACCCGAGCGGGTCACGCGTGTGGACTGAAGTCAGTGTGACAACGACAGCTGCTGTCACGCTCCTCAGACACCCACGTGCACGCTCCTCAGGCATCCACGTGCACGCTCCTCAGACACCCACGTGCACGCTCCTCAGGCACCCACGTGCACGCTCCTAAGGCACCCACGTGCATGCTCTTCGAGGGGCGCGCACGCTCCTGAGAGGTTTGGAGGGTCGTGACATTTAAAGGACACGCGTGCAGCAGCTGCCGTGACCCACACAACACGCACTCACTTTTTACAGTCTGCACACTGGAAGAAAGGAGAGGCACAGTCAGCCACTGCGCCTCTTACCCACAATGCATCAGTCCACGGCTGGAGCAGAGAGGAAACCTTTGTGAAGCGACGTCCAGACGTCAGAGCGTGCGTTCGTCTCGGAGACGACTCAGCACTGTCTTTTCCAGCCTGTTTTAAACGCGTCGTCTGATCACGACTTGTGTTCCGTGTCCTGATGCCTTTAATGTCTCTTGTAAAACACAGCGTCGCTCTGTCGTTCAAAGGTTCTCTTCTAACTTCCTAAAAAAATACAGAAACAAGTGGGAATTTGAAAAAGGTGAGCAGTCATGTGATGCGGAGCTCTAACGAACGACAGCCTTCAGGACGCCGTACTCGCTCCCACCATTTTGACAAGAAGATGACGTCCTCGTCCAGGAACGTGACACCACAGGAACCACGAACACATAGTTTTACAGAGAAATCACTGAACGTCAGATCTATGATGTCACTCATTTATGATCTGTCCTCCATTTTTTCTGGACACTGGATCATAAAAATGACATTTGTTTCGTGAGAATGTGAAAATATCAAATAGTAATAATTTAAGGCTATTTAGGCCAAAATCAGTTAATTTAAGTGGGTGTCTGCTTGGAGACATGCTGTCCCTGTCCGTGTCCCTGTCCCGCCTGGAGTCAAACCAGGCCTGAGACAGACCAGAAGACCTCCTGAGGCTTCGCTCAGGCCGCCCACGCCCGCTGCACCCGGCTTGTACCACAAGTCTGACGGCTCCAAAGTGGGATTAGCGGGTTAGCGAGGTATGTGGAGCCTGAAGGCCGACAAAGGTAGCTCTCTGTTCACCTGGCTACATCGCCATGGTAACTAATGCTGCAGACCTAAGCTGCTCCAGACCAGGTTACACTCAGAGTCTCAGCCTGAACAAGAATAAAATGCCTCTGGAAACAGCGTCACCCCGCAGTCAGCAGTCCACCTCTGAGGGAAGCCACCGCCTGTCCTACCGGGACATGTCCTACCTGGACGTGTCCTACCTGGACGTGTCCTACCTGGACGAGCCGTGACGTGTCGTTTGTAACGCCGCCGATCGAAGCTGTGCAGTTACAGCAGCATTTCCTGAGCTCGTGACGTGGTGGTTCTATCCACGTGGGCCGTTCGCCCTCGCCGGCTGTAAACGAAGCCTTCTGTAAAAACTCAGGACTCACATTGAAGCTCACTAAGAAACGTGCCATAATTCCCTCAAACCACACCATAATACTGAATTACTGAAGCAAAACTGATGAGTCTGTTAATCACAGAGCACTTTGATTTGTCCAGAAACTGAAGTGATGTCCTCGTGTCCTTCATTAGGGGACAGGGTCACACCTGAATCCGATAACCTGGAGGCTCTGAGAGCGAATGAGAGCTCAAAGAAACAATCAGCTGACGAATGGAGACATTAGCATCTATTCTGTTGTCCTTGTCACTGACAGATAGTGAGAGTTAGCAGAGCTGCTAACATGAGATGAAGAAGATGAAGATGAAGATTCACACGTTTAATCTCGAACAAAGTGCTTTCAAGTCGTGTTTCCGCCTCTGAGTGACAAACATTAGGCCGGCTAACGGTAGCTGTCTCTGACAGCTAGCATTAGCTTACCGCTAGTTGTTAACACCGATAACACCAAAGTAAATCTGAGACAGGATGGCAGGACGGGATGTCCACTGTGTCTTCTCCTGGAGAACCTGGACTGTTCATGTTTAAAACTGTTTCTAAAGGAGAGGAGGTAGAAAATCAACAGCCGCCATCAGAGCGAACACAGCTAGCTGGACGGACAGTGACCGGCGCATATTCTTCATAACAAGCCTGTTTCCACCTTAATTAGAGCTAACTGAACGCTGGTTTATGGGTCACAGCCCCAGACAACCGGCTGCGATCAGGTTAGTGTCGGGGGAAACAAAAATCAATGGAACGCACTTTACCATAACACCGACCCCGTGCAGGCTACCAATCACTGACAGCTAACGGGTAACTGACAGAGCAGCCTGCGAACCGTTACAGCCTCTCGTTACTGTCACAGTGAGTGTAACCACAATAACCACAATTACCAACAGGTGAATTCAACCAGAACAACCCTGCAGTCTGTCACCGACAGGTGAATTCAACCAGAACAACCCTGCAGTCTGTCACTAACAGGTGAATTCAACCAGAACAACCCTGCAGTTTGTTAGCTCTTCTGCTAGCCCCTGACCGCTGACATTAGCACATTAGCACTGGAGCTAGCAGGAGCACCTACCCGGCCAAGCCTCCAAACAGGAACTTGATGGCCTTCGGAGACGTCTTCGGCTTCGCATCTGCCATGTTGAGCCCGGTCTGTCAGACTGCTGAGTCCCCGGTCAGATTCCCGCTGCCTGCCTGCTTGTGTGCCTCTGAGCCGGACGGTACGCCTGCTCTCTGACCGGTACAGCAGCTGCAGCAGCAACAAGGTGACTCTCTGGAACGGGCACGTCCGGAGACGCAAAGCCGAGCGGACCAATCAGGAGGCGAGGCCTTTAATGTCTCAACAATAGCTCGTTAATCTGAAAGCCATGCGTAAAAGTTACTTTTCTCGCATTAATTAATACAATTTAAAGAGATCTAATCGAAGCATTTGTATTAATATAAAACACATAAATATTTACAACTGATTAATTGTAAATTTACTGGTCTCGTCAGACGACCCTGCAGTCTGGCATTAACAGGTGAATTTAACCAAACAATGTTTTCAGGACTCTTATATTTCCAACAACACTCTAATGCAACAGCAGCTGCCCCACAGCTTAAATAATCAAAATAAATAAATAATCAAATAAATTATTAGTATAATAATTTAAATTATAATGTAGAGTATATCTGACTGTTTGTTTAAATGTATAGAAATAAAATTTTTGCAAATAATGCTAAACTTTGTCATGATAATTTAATTTGTATTATCAACACAATTAATTGATAAAAATCAAAAGTAGAAAAATGAAAACAATACTGTATACTATATAATCAAATCAAAATGTAAAACTGAATTGGTAGAAAATAGAAATGAGTGCATAGTTATAAGGAAAACAATTAAAAAGTAAAAAACAATATATTATCCTAAAGTAAAAATCCTTTAAAATCAAGAAGATTAAGCAAAATAAAATGATTAAAAAGAGAAATACTAAAAGTAGAGACATCTTGTCTTAAAATTGATTTGCTCAGATGACTTGGTACAAAGGTGTCTCATGTTCCTGGCTGTGTTTCAGGTGTGTAATGAGTGTACAGATTTATACACTTTACATTCAACCACTATGGGAAATGCATGTGGGCAGACCAAACTCAGCTGTTGTGTGTGGGACATCACTCTGCAGTGACCAGGTTAAACACATTTCATATTCAGTTTGATTCCAAACACATTCAGTGTGAGGCGTTCAGCGTGATGCCTTATTGCTGATTGATCTGAAACATGTCTTCAATCCCTCCACCTCTGGCCTCCTGACCTGCAGCGTGCAGCAGCAGCGCTCTGACAGCAGGTCAAACAAACACTGATGCAGTGACAGAGTACATGCTTAATGTGATTACTTATGTAATAAGATAAGATATACCTTTATTAGTCCCACAGTGGAGAAATTTCAGGTATTACAGCAGCAAAGTGGATAGCAAACATAGAAGGAATCAGTAAAAAGGACATTAAATATCAAACAAGCAATATAAACAACATAAACAAGGAATAATGAAATATGATACGATATAATACAGTGGCGTAATGCCTGTGGTATTTAGCATGATTCCCACCTATCTTAGAGTGATTCACTTCTCTCCCCCCGCCCAGCTAAAATCACGTTTAGAGGGTTTTTTCCCTCATTTCACCACCGTGGATGACGGTCTGGAGGACTTCAGTGGACAGGCTGTTGGTGGTGTGGAGCTGACTTCATCCAGCATCCTCACCTCATGTTTCCTAAATCTACTGATGCGATTAAAAAGCCTTTAAAAGACCGCGCAGGTCCACCATAGACGCTCTCTTCTTCTACGCCGATGCCGCTTACTCGATCCGCCATTACTGTGACACAAAACTTTTTTTTTTTTTTTTTTTTTTTTTTTAAATTTAGTTCAGAAAAAAATAATGACAATACATTTCATGAGAGAACATAGAGCCAGGGTAAATAGACACTGACAAACAAACAAGGAGAAAAGAAAAAAAAACAAAAGTAACAAGAGAAAGAACAAAAATAAATAAATAAATGAATAAAAAGTACTTGTGAAGATAATACCAACATAATAACTGCTAATTACCTGCCAATATTAAACTTTGCGCATATGTTCTTTGTTTTTATGGCTTTCTTATTTTCTAGTGGGGTGAGGGACTGCAAATATAATACAAAACACTTGTAGAAAACAGAAAAAATGGGTTTATCTCCAGCAAATTTAGCTCTGTGGATGTAAAACTTTGCATAAAGTAGTACCAGGTTAATAACAAAAACCTTATCCAGGTCTTCTGTAATATTAGAATAGAAGCCAAAAATAACATGTTCAAAATGCAGATTAAAATTCATATACAACTTATCAGAAATACATTTTGCTATGTCTTTCCTGAACCCTTTTGTGTAATTACAAAATTTACAAAACGCCTCACTGGACAGAACGGATATGACGTAACTCTCTCTACTCCACGGTAGCCAATCACTCTCGTGTAAACACAAGACGTGACTGACATGACTAACACCCAATAGAATGTCGTGTATTTCGTTCTCTTGACACTCATTGGTTGATATCTACACAGAGGGCGGGGCTTGTGAAGCACACAGCTTGTTGAGGAAGTGGAAGCAGCCGGCGGTGAGTACAGACTCAAAGCTGTCGATTCCCCCTGAATAAAGCCAGTCTGACACCATTTAGTGACGCTTCTCAGTGTTTCAACGTTTACAGCAGCTGCTGCTGCTGTCTGCTCCGCCACGGTAACGTTATCTGAACGGTAATTTAAGGGAGCAGCGGAGCGCCGGGAAACCTCCCAGCAGTCAGTCGCATGGAAAACACCATACCGCAAACAAACATCGCGAGAAATAAAGCAGGACGCAAACAAAATGAATACAAGCAGCGCGAGAACAGAAGAGCTGAAGCCAAACAAGACGTCCTGAAGATGGAACAACCTGGAGAGGAAGGACCGACAGAACACCCCCAGTCTTCTTCTTCTTCTTCTTCTTCTTCTTCTTCTTCTTCTTCTTCTTCCTGTTTAGCATTCAGAGACCTTCTGATCAATTCATTGGCTGATCTGATCAGAAAGCAGTTTAAAATGTCCTGCTACTGAATACTGCAGTAGTACTGACAGTAGAGCAATGACTGCAGACTCCAGAGGCCTGCTGAGGTCAAATCAGGGACAAATCAAAGGACTTAGAGTATTTTTCACTTTGGACAGCGTTCATATGATGTCATGTGTTCTGTCCCATCCCTTCTTGTCAATAAAGGTTGATTTTGATAATGAGCGCTGGTGGAAGACCCCTGACCTCACAGACTGCTTGTATTCTCTGTGTGTACTCGTACTGTGAGTTGTCTCCTCACATGGCAGTTCTTCTTCTTCTGTTTTGTTCTCTCTGCAGCAGAAGACGGTGCCATGACATCATAACGCCAAGGCGTCCAATGACAGCGCTCAAATCATGGCCGCGTGTGGGGCACCACACAGGTCGGACCAATGAGAAGGAAGGACGGCCACGACGCGGGGGGACGGGGCGGGACGGTGGAGCACGGGGGGAGGACAGGAGACGGGGGACGGACGGCAGTGAGACAGGCGGGCAGGGTGGAGACGGGCGGCGTGTCTCCGCTGCCTGTCTTCCTGTTTCCCACTGAGCTGCTGTTTTACTCCGAGCAGAGAAACTCCCACAGGAGAGTTTTAACCGTGTACAACCCCAACAGCTTCACACTGAGCTTCAGGAGTCAGTACCTGTCTGTCTGCCTGCCTGTCTGTCTGCCTGTATGACAGTGTGTGTGTGTGTGTGTGTGTGTGTGTGTGTGTGTGTGTGTGTGTGTGTGTCTGTCTGTCTGTCTGTCTGTCTGTCTGCCTGTCTGTCTGTCTGTCTGTCTGTCTGTCTGCCTGTATGACAGTGTGTGTGTGTGTGTGTGTGTCTGTCGGTCTGTCTGTCTGCCTGTCTGTCTGCCTGTATGACAGTGTGTGTGTGTGTGTGTGTGTGTGTGTGTGTGTGTGTGTGTGTGTGTCTGTCGGTCTGTCTGTCTGTCTACCTGTCTGTCTGACTGTCTGTCTCACTGTCTGTCTGCCTGCCTGACTGACTGCCTGCCTGTCTGCCTCTCTGTCTGACTGTCTGTCTCTCTGCCTGTCTGTCTGTCCGCCTGCCTGCCTGCCTGCCTGTCTGTCTGTCTGTCTGTCTGTCTCACTGTCTGCCTGTCTGTCTCACTGTCTGTCTGCCTGTCTGTGTGACTGTCTGTCTGTCTGCCTGTCTGTCTCTTTACCTGCCTGTCTCTCTCTCCAGTGTTGTGTACAGCTCCCTCTCTCTACAGAGTGGTGGAGGCGGAGGGGAGTGTCCGAGCTAAATCCTGTATTGATCTGTAAGTACACAGAAAAGTACTTCATTACTGCTGTGACTGCTAGTACTTATGTACATTGCGTCATATGACACGCTGTCGTGCCTCGTGGTCGCAGTACCCTACCGTGACATCACTTCCTCTTCCTGTCAGCGTGGTGCGTCACCTGGACGTCTCCCCTCAAAACTGGGGACGCAGGGACAAGTTCCGCCTGGAGGTGAGAGGAGGAGGCCAGGTGGGAGGACGGGAGATCTGGGCTGAGCTTACAGGAGGAGAGGAGGTGAGGGGAGGAGCAAGAGGAAGGGGAGGAGCGGGGGCCGAGGAAGAAGAGGAGGAGAGCAGGAGGAAACGAGGAGAAGGAAGAGCGAAGGAGAGGAGGATGGGAGGCCAGCAGAGGGCGCCGTCTGCTCACAATCCTCTGTCTAATTTGCTGGTGCCTACACAAACACACCTGCAGCGGCCTACCTGCACAGGTGAGACATCAGAGCTCAGGGAGGCGCAAGAGAAGGAAATAATGGAGGCAGTGAGGAGGTAGCAAAGGAAACAGTGAAGTAGAGACGGAAAGGAGGATGGAAGGAAACAAGGAGATAGAGAAGGAAATGAAGAGCTCAGGAAGGAAACAAGGAGAAACAGCAGTGCGCTCTGGGACTTGTAGTTGATTTAGTTGTTGAACTTGACTTTAAAACTCTGTGTGTGTGTGTGTGTGTGTGTGTGTGTGTGTGTGTGTGTGTGTGTGTGTGTGTGTGTGTGTATAGCTGTGCGCAGTGTGTCTCAGTGGGTGTTGTGTGTGGTGGTGGCGGTGCTGTGTGTCGCAGTGTTGATGCTCCCCCTGCACACCGACAGTGACTCTGTGGTTCCACACTGCCTGCACGTCTCCACCAATCAGAAGCTGGTCAGCGCTTACATACTGGGTAACACACACACACACACACACACACACACACACACACACACACACACACACACCTGTGACACACCCTCTCTGCTGTAGAGAAGGAAACAGTAAGGTGGATAAGGAAAGAAGGAGAGAGGATGTAGACAAGGAAAGGAGGGCTGGAAGGAGAGGAAGACAAGCTAAAGGAGGAAGGAGCTGACAAAGGAAGCAAAATGTAGAGAAAGAAGGGAGCAAGGAAGGAAATAAGGCTGTGGAGGAGGAAGGACATAGAGCAGGAAACAACACTGTCTGTCTGTCTGTCTGTCTGTCTGTCTGTCTGACTGTCTGTCTGTCTGTCTGTCTGACTGTCTGTCTGTCTGTCTCACTGTCTGTCTCTCAGGTCTTCTCACCATGGTGTTTCTACGGTAACTGGTGACATCATGCCATTGCCACCTTGGCTCGAGCGACAGGTGTTTTCCAGCACCATGGCAACCAGGGGCTGCATTGACCTTTGACCTCCATGTTGTCAATCTCTCACACACACACACACACACACACACACACACACACAGACTGAGGCTGGCTGGAGTTAACGAGCAGGCTCGTTAGCAGGTCAGTGTTAACAGACAGTGACTGCAGCTGCTCATCAAACTTTATTTAAAGGGCTGGACAGTGATTGGCTGAATCCAAGCCTGGACAGCGAGTCTGTTAAAGGGACACGGGACGCTGCAGCCGTCCATCTGTCTGATTTCAGTCATTTAGCATCTTTAGCTCTCCACAGTCCTGACGAGGAATCGATGACGAGGTCGGATGACCTCACCTGAAGAACGTCCATCTGTCATGAAAGGAACGCTTGTGTCTCTTCTGTGTCTTCGTTGTGTCTTCGTTGTGTCTCTGCTGTGTCTTCGTTGTGTCTTCGTTGTGTCTCTGCTGTGTCTTCGTTGTCTCTTCGTTGTGTCTTCGTTGTGTCTCTGCTGTGTCTTCGTTGTGTCTCCGTTGTGTCTCCGCTGTGTCTTCGTTGTGTCTTCGTTGTGTCTCTGCTGTGTCTTCGTTGTGTCTCTGCTGTGTCTCTGCTGTGTCTTCGTTGTGTCTCTGCTGTGTCTCTGTTGTGTCTCTGTTGGACGTCCTGCAGCGTCTCTCTCTGATGCTGTTCCTCACAGCTGGACTCACCTGGATCTGTTCACCTGTCGGCTGTATAACCTGTAAATCTTAATGATGTAAGAAGGCTCGTCCTCGGCTCAGAAGTGATGCTCGGTGGTGACCTCATCAATGACGTCATGCTCATCGGCCAATCCTTCCAAGGCTTTGTGGAGTGGGAATGTTGCCATGGAAACGGGCGGGCCACTTCCTGGTTCACCTGTTGGACACAGCGTCATTCCGCTCATGTTATGAAGCGCTGACTCGACGTTTTCACGTCACCTATCTGTTCAAACTGACTCTTCTTCGCTTGAATGTGTATATGCTAAGCCACGCCCACTTTGAACAATCCAATCAAATGTTAGAGATTTGATGTCAATCATTCTTGTGCCACATACTACGTTTCACTCTGAAATGTCACACGAGTGAAGAAAAAGACGCTCTGACTTCCCTTTCATAGCTCCACCCACGTTCAGGTGAGGCAGCGGACCACCTGTGCATCAGTCTTACCTGTGGGCCGGTGTCGATATAAGGACACCATGAGGACAGTGGAGATGCAGTACAGACAGAAGACCACGAGGTGGCAGACGAGTCTGAACACCAGCTGGAGGGGGGCTGAGGCTGGGGGTGGGGCTGTGTTTGTAGGTGTATCTGGAGAGGGAAGCACACCTGGTCAGGTGAAACACATTTTGCTGTGGCAGGTGTTGAGGTTACTGTGTGTACAAAGTGAATGACATCCATTCTGAAGGAAGTCTGCATCATCGCATCTGAATGTATCCAAAGCACCTCGAAAGTGACACACAGGTAGATAAAGTGATGATGTCAGAGCAGCTTCCTCACCTGTGACGGCGATCCAGCTGGGTGGAGACTCTCCAAGACTGCTGATGCGGCACATGTAGAGTCCTTCATCCGCCCTGGACACATGCTGGATGGTCATGTGACCTGTCGGCTCAGTCCTGATGAGGGAGCCATCTTTATAGAAATCAGCTGTGAGGTTGGAGGGAGGGGTCCTGGTCTCACAGCGCAGGGTCACGTCATCTCCCTCGGTCACAGGGAGGACAGGACTCTGCAGGACCACTGGTCCACCTGGACACAGAGACAACAGTCCAGCATACAGAGGAGAAACGCTCTGATGGGCCGAGAGTTAACGATGATACTTTGTGAGATAAAGGCGGCGTTAGAGACGCTAACAACTGGAACTTCCACTGTGCTGGAGTCGCTCCTGGCTGCTATTCGGCTAATGCTAACAACTGATCTGCGCTGTGTGCGAAGACGTTTCCACTCAACAACTGGACACAGAGTTACGTTTCACAAACACATCGGTTTCTTGTCCTAAATTACTTTGCTCTGGTGATGTTTTTTGAATTTACAACATATGGTTTGAAACTACAATCAAGTATAACAAGTCTGTAAGCTAAGTATAAAGTTCAGTCTTATCTTAAGTTAATGCTTTTCTCATCACATCAATGCTGACGAGCTTCAGAACAACTCTGGTTCTTATTTCAGCTGGTGTAGATGTCGACTGTCCACCTGAGACCTGTTAGCTTTAGCCCCAGTCTGTTAGCATATCGTGAGCTGTGACCTGTTAGCTTTAGCCCCCGTCTGTTAGCATATCGTGAGCTGTGACCTGTTAGCTTTAGCCCCAGTCTGTTAGCATATCGTGAGCTGGGACCTGTTAGCTTTAGCCCCAGTCTGTTAGCATATCGTGAGCTGTGACCTGTTAGCTTTAGCCCCAGTCTGTTAGCATATCGTGAGCTGTGACCTGTTAGCTTTAGCCCCAGTCTGTTAGCATATCGTGAGCTGTGACCTGTTAGCTTTAGCCCCAGTCTGTTAGCATATCGTGAGCTGTGACCTGTTAGCTTTAGCCCCAGTCTGTTAGCATATCGTGAGCTGTGACCTGTTAGCTTTAGCCCCAGTCTGTTAGCATATCGTGAGCTGTGACCTGTTAGCTTTAGCCCCCGTCTGTTAGCATATCGTGAGCTGTGACCTGTTAGCTTTAGCCCCAGTCTGTTAGCATATCGTGAGCTGGGACCTGTTAGCTTTAGCCTCAGTCTGTTAGCATATCGTGAGCTGGGACCTGTTAGCTTGAGCCTCAGTCTGTTAGCATATCGTGAGCTGGGACCTGTTAGCTTGAGCCCCAGTCTGTTAGCATATCCTGGGGGCGGGGCTTAGTAAATGGTCAGTTGAAAGACTGATTGATGGTGCGATCTTACCAGTGACAGTGATGTTGATGGTGTTACTGGTCGCTCCCTCTCTGGACTCACACCAGTAAACTCCACTGTCCCACCTGGCCATATAGCTGATGATACAGGAAGAACCAGCAGGTCGTCCCCAGTCCTCACACTGAGCCCTGGTCTCTCTGGTGGTGTTCCTCCTCACTGTCCATCCACTGTCCTCCTCGCAGCTCAGAGAGACAAACTTGAAGCTGAAAAACTGGGAGCTGCTGGGACTCACGGTCAGACGAGCTGCAGCAGATTTTTTCAACACATGCGCTGTGATGAGCTTCACCTTTAAAGGCTGTCATTCAGCCTCTGTGCAGATGATGCGGCTCATTATTGTTCTGCGAAGCCTTTTATGTCTAGACATGCTGTTTGCGCTCCACCCTCAGCAGCTGATGGAGACGCTCAGCCTAAAACTGGGTTTTTATTTTTGAAACGAGGCTCACTTCTTCTTCTTCTGGACCGAACGTGTTTCGTTTCTCCAGTTTTAAGAAGTCAGAGGACGATTTTCTCGTTGGTGGAAACAGACATTTCCTGCCGTCCACACTCTCAGTTCGTGTACACTGTGTACCTATGTTTCTTTCTACTGTTTTCTTATTTTGTACACTTGAAGTACTTTTACTTCTGGTACTTAAAGTACATTTTGCGGATCATACTTTGGTAATTTTACCTCAGTAATATTTTGAATGCAGTACTCTGATCTGTTATAGACTGTGATATTTCCACTGTCACAGATGAAAAAATAAATAAATAAAAAGTCATTTCCAAAGCGATGTTGGAGACACACTCACAGTAAACACGTAGTAGTACATGTAGTAAATGTAAATGTGTTCTAACTCAGGTCTCTATTTGAAACAGGCTTAAACGTTCTGTGTATGTGATGAAGACGTGAGGACGAGTGTCTCTGTGAACGGCGGCTTCAGGGACACTCACCTTGAGTGGGTCTGCAGCAGAGCGCTGTGGTCAGGCCTGAGGAGGGGAAACGACACCCAGGTGTGAGATTTCACACGTTAAAAAACTTCACTTCAGCCACACAAAGTACTCTGAAGTAAGATGAAGTGAATGAGGCGTGAAACGAGCTGCAGCACTGATAACACACGTGCCTCTCTAGAGTTTCTCAGAAGAGTTGGAATAACAGAAAACAGCCGACGGGAGAATCGTGGAGAATTTGAAGTGAAGTGATAAAACTTCAGTGTTAGCAGTGAAAGCGCCTCCAGTCCACCGACGCTTTCCTTCAGACGCTGAGACATCGCAGACAAACCGAGCTGATTCCACTTTCTGAGCTGATGAATGAAGTTTACTCACAGAGCAGCCAGCGGAGAGACGCTTCCTCCATCGTCCTGTCTGCCAACAGCAGACCACACTCGCCGAACTCAGAGCCGCTTCCTCCTCCTTCCTCTTTGTAGGTGAGTGAAGTGCTCCTGAGGTTTTCTGTCCAGCAGTTGACTGGTGGGACGCCAGCAAACACAGGTGAGCTGGAACACGTCACCTGAAGAAGAAGCAGATCAACGATGCCCTCAAAGACTGAAGTGACTAAACCTGCAGCAGGATGTGTCAGAACGGTCACGCAGGAAGTGAGGCGTGTTCACACCTCCAAGCTCAAAGTACACCGGAGGTCGATCAGAGCTGGTTTGGACGGCGCAGACACGTGTATTTGTTCCTGTCGGCTCTGATGATGATGGTGATGAAGGTGTTGTGGTGAACAGCAGCAGCTTCACTCGCAGCAACATGAAGAGTCAAACCATTCGTTGTTTAACGTTATCGCACCTTCCTGTGTTCAGGAAAAGACTCAGAGGCAGGAAATCGATCCACGTCACCTGCACGTCTGCCCCCTGGATGCTAGCAAAGCTCCTCTGCTGAGCGGACCTCAGACAGCATCCTGGTCCCCGAGGAACATGTAGCACCATGCTAACGGTCTGCTGATACGAGGAGAACCGTAGCTCATAGCCCGTAGCTCATGTGCTATAGATGAGACTTTGGATGGGATCTCTGAAGCGTGGACACGATGCCACTGCTCAGTGTCTGGCTCTCAGAGACGCCTCCATCACGGCGTCGGAGTGGAGCAGACCTGACCTGGAGTCAGTGTTCTTCACAGAGGCCACGCTCAGACCACCAGACATGAAGGACGGAGACGCTGCTGCGAACCCGAGTGTCGAGCTCCAGCTCGTAGCATCGGACAGAAGCAGCCTGGTGAGCTCGGTTCAGACGGCTGAAAGCTCAGGGAGCTCCGCCTGCAGCTGGAGTCCAGATGTTAGGGAACATCACAGCGTCGGAGCTGACCAATCAGAGCAGACTGGGCCTTAAAGAGACAGGAGCTAACAGCGTTTCAGACAGAGGGTGAATAGAGGCGCTGCAACAATACGACAAATATAAGGTACTTTTACATCTTTAAAGCATATGCATGTATTCTAGTACACACCACAGCAGTAAAAGTACAGCAGTATTGTCAGCTCCATATACTTATATGCAGTAAAAGTACAGCAGTACTGTCAGCTCCATGTACTTATCAGCAGTAAAAGTACAGCAGTACTGTCAGCTCTGTGTACTTATACGCAGTAAAAGTACAGCAGTGTTTGCGCCTCCTGCTGGACACAGACAGACACTGAGTTCCAGGTGTTGATTGAATAACTTTATTAGCATTCTCTACCAGTGGTTTACATGAGGAGGAACAGAAAGGGTCAGAGTGAAACCAGTGAAACCAGTGAAACCAGTGAGACCATGTGACCGGGCAGCGTCCTGCTGGGCCCGTCGTCACGGTAACCGTCAGCTGGTTCCTCTGGGTGGGCTGAAGGTGACAGATGAGGGTCCTTCATGTGTGGAAATGACAGAGAAAGAAGAACCAGCTGCCATGAAAACATTACAACAAAAAGATTCATGTTTTCTCATGTTTGTTCTGTTTCTTCATGTTTATTTATTACTAATATAGACAAATATCATCTTTGACATTTTATTTCTTATTCTGTCTCATAGTTTTTAGCTGAATTTGATAAAATGTTGTTTTAATGTTCATCATTCATTTCAAAAAGAAAGCAATGATCATCAGTCCAACGCTGAAATCAATAAAAAAGGTACGAGTCGTGGTTTGTCATGAGGCGATGACCTCTGAAAGGTCCCGACCCCTCAGGTTGAGCACCACCGAGACTAAATCCTCTTCTCTATGTGAAGACTACAGGAGCTACATTCATAAAATATAGATTGATACTCTACAGTCAATATACTCATTAATATACTGCAGGACAGCCAGAGGACACAGGACGGCCAGAGCCTCGAGACAGAGAGACAGACAGGCAGAGAGAGAGAGACAGGCAGGCAGAGAGACAGACAGACAGAGAGACAGACAGACAGGCAGAGGACACAGGACGGCCAGAGCCTCGAGACAGAGAGACAGACAGACAGGCAGAGAGAGAGAGAGAGTCAGAGAGAGAGACAGACAGAGAGACAGAAAGAGAGACAGACAGACGGACAGAGAGAGAGACAGGCAGGTAGACAGAGAGAGAGAGACAGGCAGAGAGAGAGAGACAGGCAGGCAGAGAGACAGACAGACAGAGAGAGAGAGTCAGAGAGAGAGAGAGAGACAGGCAGAGAGAGAGAGAGACAGGCAGGCAGGCAGAGAGAGAGAGTCAGAGAGAGAGAGAGAGACAGACAGACAGAGAGACAGACAGGCAGAGAGAGAGAGACAGGCAGGCAGACAGAGAGAGAGAGTCAGAGAGAGAGAGAGAGAGAGACAGGCAGAGAGAGACAGACAGGCAGAGAGAGAGAGACAGGCAGGCAGGCAGAGAGAGAGAGACAGGCAGGCAGAGAGACAGACAGACAGAGAGAGAGACAGACAGGCAGAGAGAGAGAGAGAGACAGGCAGGCAGACAGAGAGAGAGACAGGCAGAGAGACAGACAGACAGAGAGAGAGAGTCAGAGAGAGAGAGAGAGACAGGCAGAGAGAGAGAGAGACAGGCAGGCAGGCAGAGAGAGAGAGTCAGAGAGAGAGAGAGAGACAGACAGACAGAGAGACAGACAGGCAGAGAGAGAGAGAGACAGGCAGGCAGACAGAGAGAGAGAGTCAGAGAGAGAGAGAGAGAGAGACAGGCAGAGAGAGACAGACAGGCAGAGAGAGAGAGACAGGCAGGCAGGCAGAGAGAGAGAGACAGGCAGGCAGAGAGACAGACAGACAGAGAGAGAGACAGACAGGCAGAGAGAGAGAGAGAGACAGGCAGGCAGACAGAGAGAGAGACAGGCAGAGAGACAGACAGACAGACAGGCAGAGAGAGAGAGAGAGACAGGCAGGCAGACGGAGAGAGAGAGACAGAGAGAGAGAGAGACAGGCAGGCAGACAGAGAGAGAGAGTCAGAGAGATTTTTTTGATTTTTCAAACCACTTTTATTTGCTCACCGGTCCAAAAGAAACAACAGTAGTATTAACAGTCCAGTGCTCAAAATAAAAACAGACCAACAACCAAAAAAAACCCCTCCACCTTACAACACAAAGATTAAGACATCTTTAGCTCAGTAGATGTCCAAAAAGCAGCTTTTTCTCTTCCACTGAACACAGCACATCGTCCAGACACCACGTGCCTTCAAACTCATCCAAATTCTGTGTTAGACTGAAGAAATTAAAATCCGTCCTCAGTCGGGTTTTCACCATCCGACAGAAGATCAGCCTGACATCAGTGTCCACAGAACTCTCCATTCTGTTTCTCCTGCTGATGTAAATGGCCATTTTGGCCTGACCGATAAGGAAGTTTAACAGCTGACCTTTTGATTTATTTTTCTTGTTGTATTTGTGACAAAGAATGAATGTTTGATGCGAGAAAACCTCCTGGAACTTGGAGAAGAACACACTCAGCAGGTGAAACAGAGCAGAGAGACGTGCACACTCGAGGAAGCAATGAAAAACAGTTTCTCTCTGAGCACAGAAAGGACAATCAGGCCCAACATCCGGATTGATGACTGACACGAAGGCGTTCACAGGAAGCACAGCGTGCAGAAGCCTCCACTGTAAGTCTCCCACCCTCCTGGTTAAAGGAGCTTTGTACAGTGTTCTCCACTCAGGCCTCTGAGCCTGTGTGAGGGCCAGCCGAGCTCTCCAAGGAGTGTCCACTCGCCCCGCCAGTTTACGCTGGTTCAGCACTTTAACCAGTAAACAGTACATACCTTTGCCTGTTAAGTTCCTCAGTGTGTACTCACTGTTCACCTTTAACATGAAATCATCAGCACATTCAAACACCGGAATCATTTTTAACTCGGGGAAGGGATCCGAGTCGTCGGCTGCTTTCAGCCCTGCACCGTGTGCAGCAGCTAAAGACCTCTCTGAGTCTGTCAGCTGCTGTTTCCAGCCTCCCAGCAGGTGGCTGATGACCCTGGCAGACCTGACCCCGATACAGGAGGCCAGACCTGCAGCATTGTCCATAGAGGGGCCGCACAAGTCCATCACCCGGCCCAGTGTGACAATCTTGGCCTCACACAGTCTCTGAAGCAGGGACGGTCCTGCTGCACACCTGAGCCGAGTCCCGTAGACCACCGGCTCCTTCAGAAGCCAAAAGAGAGAGTCACCGTGAGTCTGTCTCTCTTTTTTAAACAGACTCCACACTTTAAAAAGTCCACGGTAGAAAGGCGGCAGATTGTCCAGCCTAACTCCACTCGTATCCATTAAGAAGAGGGACTCTGCCAGTCCCAGTCCACCACGGCGCTCTAGAAGGGCTCGAGACAGAGGTCTCCAGACCAGGTCTGCCGGTCCGGACAGCAGTCTCTGGATGAACTGGAGCCTGAAGGCCGCTCCTCTGCTCGCCAGGTGCACCAGCCCGTGCCCTCCCTCGTCCTTAGGCAGGAAGAGGACGCTCTGCGGGATCCAGTGCAGACGGTCCCAGAAAAAGTCCACCATGACTGCCTGCACCTTGGACAGCAAGTTCAGGGGAGGGTCCACACACGCCAGACGATGCCACAACATGGAAGACACAAGGTTGTTAATCACAAGCACACGACCTTTAAAAGACATTTTTGGCAGAATCCATTTCCATTTGTCCAGCTTGGCCTGGACCTTTTCCAGTACATTCTCCCAGTTTTTGGAAAGAGAGGATTCATCTCCGAGATGAACTCCCAGATACTTCAGTCCTCCTCTCTTCCAAACCAGGCCTCCTGGTAGCACCAGCTTCCTGCTCAGCCCGTCACCCACAGCTAAAGCCTCGCTCTTCAGCCAGTTGACTTTAGCTGAGGAGATTTTACCAAAGTCCAGGACGGTTTGATGCAACCTATAAATGTCTTCCTGTTTTTTGACAAAAATGATGACATCATCAGCATATGCAGACAACACACATGGTTTTTTAAGACCTGGAAAAGAAAAACCAGACAGCTTTGATCTCAGACGGTGTAAAAGGGGCTCGATGGCCAGAGAGTACAACATGCCTGAGAGAGCGCACCCCTGTCTGACGCCCCTCAGGACTTTAAAAGGAGCACTTAAAGCACCATTAACTTTCAGTACACTCTCAATGTCACAGTACAGGACCCTGATCTTGGCTATAAGACCAGAGCTCAACCCAAAAGCTTGCAGCGTCCGCCACAAGTACTGGTGTTCAACCCGGTCAAAAGCCTTTTCTTGGTCCAGAGAAATCAGACCAAGCTCACAGCCCAATGAACCAGAGAGGTCCAAAATGTCACGAATTAAAGCGATGTTGTCAGTTATCAACCTGCTGGGTACGCAGTACGTCTGATCCCTGTGAATGATCTGCTCCATCACTTTTTTCAGCCTCTTGGCCAACACCTTTGACAGCAGCTTATAGTCTGTGCAGAGTAAGGACACGGGCCTCCAGTTCTTAATGTCCTGCAGGTCTCCCTTCTTTGGAAGCAGGGTGAGAACAGCCCTCCTGCAGCTCAGAGGCAGTTGTCCCTTACTCAGACTGTCTCTGAGGACGACCAACAGATCTTCCCCCAGCACTGGCCAGAAAGCCTTGTAAAAATCGGCGGGGAGGCCGTCTATCCCCGGAGCCTTCCCGTTCTGCAGGCTCTGCAGGGCCTCCTGCAGCTCCCGAGCAGACACCGGAGCCTCCAGCTCGACAATGTCCTCTTCACAGACCTGAGGCAGACCCTCGAAGAAGGCCGTGGTCACCTCAGGCTCCTCCTGGAGCTCGGCCTTGTAAAGTCTTTTGTAGAAATCCGCAGCGTGCTGACGGATCTCAGCAGGGTCGTACAGCAGCTGTCCGGTGTCAGACCGCAGAGAGTGCATCAGCCTCTTCTGTCCATTCTTACGCTCTAGACCGAAGAAGAAGTGAGAGGGAGCGTCCATCTCAGCGATGTGCCTGAAACGTGAGCGGACCAGAGCGCCCTGAGCAGAGATACCCAGCAGGTCAGACAGAGCTGATTTTTTATCTTTGAGAACTTGAAAATGTTCTCGATCTCCTGTGGAGTCTGCTAGATGTTGAAGCTCCACGACTTCTCTCTCCAGATCTCTCATAGACCGGGCCATGTCCTTTGTGACATTGAAAGTGTACTGCAGACAAAGCTGCTGGATCTGAGCTTTGCCCACGTCCCACCACTGTTGCAAAGAGCTAAAATCAGACTGTGTTTGTCTGAAATTACTCCAGAAGGACTTAAAGGCCTTTTGGAACCTGTTGTCCGCTAGCAGACTGGTGTTAAAGTGCCAGTACGCGCTCTTACATTTAACGTCTCTGACAGACAGCACACAGTGCACCAGAGAGTGGTCAGAGAAACCCACCGGGCTGATGGAAACACCTTTAAAAACACTGAAGTGATGGTTAAAACAGTACATTCTGTCCAGTCTGGCCAGAGACATCCAGTTATCTCTGCTGTGAGCCCAGGTGAACTGTCTCTGAGCAGGATGGAAACGTCTCCACACGTCACAGAGATCAAATGTTTCGACGAGTTTCATCAGAGCCCGTCTGGAAGCAGCGTGAGGTTCTTGATGGTTCCTGTCTAGCTGAGGGTTCTCTGTGCAGTTAAAATCACCTCCCAGGAACAGGTACTCCTCACTGCTGCAGTTGGTAAGAACAGTCTTTAAAACATCCAAAAAAACCAGTCTGTCTAAGCCAACGGTTGGAGCGTAGACGTTAATAAAAACCATCCTCACACTCTCGAAGACAGCACAGACTTTCAGCATCCGGCCGGGAACGATCTCTTCCACAGAGCAGGAAACAGGTGGAAAGTCTCTAGAAAAGAGGATCCCAACACCTCCACTGTTACTCGTCTTGTGGCTGAGGATGAGCTCCCCCCCCCACTCCCTCCTCCAGTCCGCCTCCTTATCAGGAGTGCTGTGGGTCTCCTGAAGGAGAACCACGTTTAGTCCTTTAGACTGAAGAAGAGAGAAGAGAGCAGCTCTCTTTGTGTCTTCTCTCGCACCGTTAATGTTTAAAGAGCCAATCTTCATCTCGCACATGATTAGGCTGCATGTACACAACAACAGGACAAAGGACAACAAATAGAAGAAGAGGGAGAACATCTTCATCCTAGTCATCTTTTTCTATCTGTGTTCGCACTTTAACCATCAGTTTTTTCAGCCGGTAAGTCTCTGGGTCAGTGAAGGAAGGCTGCCCGAGCCCTCCTGACTTCCTCAAGAAGAACCTGATGGATTCATGGAATAACTGAAGGTCTGGAAAGTGTTCCTCCACCTTCACAGCTCTCAGCCCCTTCGTGTTCCTCAGAAAAGCTCGAATTCTTGAGAAAGAATAACCGGTGTGTGTTTCTCCCTGCATGTTCTCTGTGTCCGATTCACTGTCCTCTGTGTTCACCTGTGAGCTGTGTGTGCGTTGTGTGTCCTGTGTGTCCGTGTGTGAGCTGTGTGTGTCCTGTGTGTCCTGTGTGTGTTCCTCTGACTGACAGGAGGAGCACTGTGGGTCTTTCTTTGACACTTTTGGAACCTTTTCACTGGTGGCTTTGGTTTCTGGAGTTTTCCTTTTTGTTGCTACTTTTAAAAACTCCTCCTGGATCACACCATCGTCCTCCATCACCCTGTCCTCCACCATCAACCTGTCCTCCACCATCACCCTGTCCTCCTCCATCACCCTGTCCTCCACCATCACCCTGTCCTCCTCCATCACCCTGTCCTCCACCATCACCCTGTCCTCCACCATCACACCGTCCTCTACCTCATCCAACACTGACTCAGCCACCCTGGTGGCAGTCTGTCCAGCCAGCTCCTTCACCAGAGTCTGGACTCTGGGCTCTGCCTGTTCAGTCTGAGAGGTGACCTCTTCCTCTGCCTGACCGTTCACCTGCTCCTCACTGTCTGCAGTTGTGTGTGTGTGTGTGTCTGTGGGTGTGTAGTCTGTGCTGCCCTGTGCGCCCTTCTCTTCGCTCCGCGCTTTGCGTTGCACTTCGCTTTGCGCCTCGCGCTGTGTTTTGCGCTGCGCTTCGCTCGGTGCTTCGCTCCGCGCTTCGCCCTGAGCCGCAGGCCGGCTGTCAGCTCTGACAGGCGGCTCTGCTGGCTGCTTTTCTCCCGCTCTGTCGGGGCATGAACGGATCAGGTGACCCTCTGCTCCGCATCCAAAACATTTGACAGTGTCGGTGGTAACGTGAACAGTGTAGTCGAAGTTATCGATACGGAAACGGAGAGCTACATTGAGCTCATCCTTGTTTCCATTGAGGACCATGGACACCTGTCTCCTGAACGACACGACGTGTTTGAGCAGCGGAGACTTGCAGCCGAGAGGAATCAGCTTCATGGGGGACACGATCTGACCGTGTCGAGCTAGCTCGTTTTCTAACAGCTCGTTTTTTAGAAAAGGGGGCACGTTAGACACAATGACCTTCTTTACCGGGCTAACAAGGGAAAAGACCGGCGTTAACGTCCCCTGAACCACCACCCCGCTCTCTACCAGCTGACTGGCTTTTTCAGGGCTGTCCAGGAAAATCACCACAGCGCTGTTCATCCTGGAAGCTGATTTAACGCTTCCACAACCCACAACTTCACCCACAGCCAGGCCGCAGTCCTCCACCGACACACCAAAAGGTGGAGAGAGTTTGATGGCATGTCTGCGGGTGAGTTTCTCCAAACCGGAGACACCACGCGCGGCAGCCATGAATGAATGGCAGGCCGCGGCGGCAGCCGCCGCCACACAAAGCACGAACAAAACACTAAAACCAGCGATGAAACAAAGTTTGATGACAGAGAAACTGTTCAAAAACACATTTACCAACACCCAGTGCAAGAAAAAGAGCAAAAAAAGGTTTGAAACACTTACACGCTCAACAAACGCTCTCCGACACACTCACCCTGTCACTCCCAGCACACACTCAGAGAGAGAGAGAGAGAGAGAGAGAGACAGGCAGGCAGAGAGAGAGAGACAGGCAGGCAGACAGAGAGAGAGACAGGCAGGCAGAGAGACAGACAGACAGAGAGACAGACAGACAGGCAGACAGAGAGAGAGACAGGCAGGCAGACGGAGAGAGAGAGACAGAGAGAGAGAGACAGACAGAGAGACAGACAGGCAGAGAGAGAGAGGCAGGCAGAGAGACGGGCAGACGTGGTGATGTCACATGGTTTACACGAGCGGCAGCCTCGACCGTTCTCTCGCTTGCCTTAGTTCTAACAGCAGGCTTTTATTTTGAAATGAAAGCAGCAGGAGAGGAAATTGTACGGAAGCCCATTTCTTCCAAAAAAGGCGAAAAGTTGGAACAGAAAGAATAAAAAGTCAAACTCGCAGCTTTTCCTTAATTTCATTTAGCGTCTCAAAAGTTTGACCTGAAGAAAATCTGAATGTTGATGGTGAGGAGGTGCACTGCAACCAGCCAACAGCCCCAAAGTCAGTCAGTTTGTTGTTCTGGTCTCCGGCTCTGTGGAAACATGGCGGAGCAACATGGCGGCCTGTGTAAAGAGGAGCAGCTGAGTAAGAGTATGAATGTTGTTTTTCTGCTAACGTCCTCTGAATCGTCCACGCTGGTTTCAGTTGAAATGTCAGACAAAGGTAAGTTTGACTTCCTGCTGGAGACAGACGTGAATCCTGGAAAGAGACGTCTCACGTCCTGATTTAAATAAACTCAATCTAATTCTGACAAGCCTGAAAATCACACATTTACTCTGAAAGGAGCAGCTCGAACACCTCACTTCCTGTTTGAACGTCTCCACCTCAGTCAGATGTCTTCAGGACGTCCAATCGTTTGGTGATCTCGTCTCCTGTCGACTCGATGACAGAGCCGTAGCGATGGCGGAGCGGGTTTCTGTCTTCATGAAGGAAATGAATCTGTTCGTTTTGGTCCAAACAGGCTTCCGTACAGCCGCTCAGCTCGCTGATTGGCTGTCAGACCGTGAGCCTGCCCGTCTGCGATGCTAGGCTAACTCGTCTCAGAGGTCTTTGTCCTGCCGACACGAGGCTCTGCGCCTCGTCCTCAGATTAATATAAGAATAAATATTTACGATATATTTCTCATCTGCTCGTCTCCATGATGACGAGGACGTCTGCGTCTGCGTCCCTGAAGACTAAAAATGATTCACTGTTTGTCCATCCGTCCTCTTTCCTTCCTCACAGTCCCTCCTTCTTTTCTGAATCATTACAATTTTTAGCCTCCTCCTCCTCTTCCTCCTCCTCCTCCTCTTCCTCCTCCCCCTCCTCAGCTCCTCGCCTCCTTCTTGCCGGTTCGTGGCTTGTTGCCGAGCAACGCATCCATCTCTGCGATGAGAGGCGGAGTCAGCTGAGTCAGAACCTGCAGGACACAAAGACAGGAAGTCCTTTAAAAAGCTGACCAATCACAGGTTTCGCTTTCCTCCAATAAACAGAGACACTGGAACAGATTTCAAAACGTGGCCAAAAGTATGTGGACAGTTGGACCAGAGCTGGACTGGTTTGTCCTGGTTTGGACGTCTTATTTCCAGTGACGCCAGCAGTTTGTGTTTGACGACTCGAAGCAGATGAAGAAAAGCTTTTCTCACATTGGTGAGGAAGAACTCGACTGAGCCGACCAATCAGATCCCTGCAGCGTTCAGGCTGTTCCATTACAGGCGTGGTGTCCACATACTTTTGGCCACATTATATTTGTACATTGTATGCTGATCTATGGTTGACTGTTGACGCGTTAGCATGTCAGCTAAGAGTACTCTGATCCTCTCTGAAGTAAAAGTATCAGCCCATGGTCAAAGAATACTCTGAAGCAAGTACAAGCATCAAATATGTTACTGAATAAAAGTACAGAAGTATCATCAGCAACATTTACATCAAGTATCAGAAGTAAGAGTACTCAGAGGGCAGACTGTCTGCTCTGCTCGTCAGCACAGTGTGTACCACTGAGTACTTCACTGGAGTACTACTGCGTCACATCACACACACATACTGTGTGATGCAGAGGGAGAAAGTAGCATAAAATACAAAAGTACAGGACAGTATGTGGTAAAGGTAACTATGTACAGTACTTGAGTACATGTACTTAGTTACTTTCCACCAGTGCTGATGAAGACTTCCTGTGTACCCTGAGAGAGCCGAGGTTCTCCAGCAGCTGGTCTGTGTTTGACACTCCGAGAAGAACCGAGCTCACACCTTCACTACGAAGACACCACGCTGAGAGAGAGACAGGCAGAGGGAGAGACGGGCAGAGGGAGACAGAGAGGGAGAGACGGGCAGAGGGAGAGAGACAGGCAGAGGGAGAGACGGGCAGAGGGAGACAGAGAGGGAGAGACGGGCAGAGAGAGACAGGCAGAGGGAGACAGAGAGGGAGAGAGAGAGACAGGCAGAGGGAGAGACGGGCAGAGAGAGAGAGAGAGAGAGACGGGCAGAGAGAGAGAGAGACGGGCAGAGAGAGACAGGCAGGGGGAGAGACGGGCAGAGGGAGACAGAGAGGGAGAGACGGGCAGAGAGAGAGACGGGCAGAGGGAGAGAGAGAGACGGGCAGAGAGAGAGACAGGCAGAGGGAGAGACGGGCAGAGAGAGAGACAGGCAGAGGGAGAGAGAGAGACGCGCAGAGAGAGAGACAGGCAGAGGGAGACAGGCAGAGGGAGAGACGGGCAGAGAGAGAGACGGGCAGAGGGAGAGAGAGAGACGGGCAGAGAGAGAGACAGGCAGAGGGAGAGACGGGCAGAGAGAGAGACAGGCAGAGGGAGAGAGAGAGACGCGCAGAGAGAGACAGGCAGAGGGAGAGACAGGCAGAGGGAGACAGAGAGGGAGAGACGGGCAGAGAGAGAGAGAGACGCGCAGAGAGAGACAGGCAGAGGGAGAGACAGGCAGAGGGAGACAGAGGCAGAGAGAGAGAGAGAGAGAGAGAGACAGGCAGAGGGAGAGACAGGCAGAGAGAGAGACGGGCAGAGAGAGAGACAGGCAGAGAGAGAGAGAGACGGGCAGAGAGAGAGACAGGCAGAGAGAGAGAGAGGCAGAGAGAGAGAGAGGCAGAGAGAGAGAGAGATGGGCAGAGGGAGAGAGAGATGGGCAGAGGGAGAGAGAGACGGGCAGAGAGAGACAGGCAGAGGGAGAGACGGGCAGAGGGAGAGATGGGCAGAGAGAGAGAGACAGGCAGAGGGAGACAGAGGCAGAGAGAGAGAGAGAGACAGGCAGAGGGAGAGACGGGCAGAGGGAGAGACGGGCAGAGAGAGAGACAGGCAGAGGGAGAGAGAGAGACGCGCAGAGAGAGACAGGCAGAGGGAGAGACAGGCAGAGGGAGACAGAGAGGGAGAGACGGGCAGAGAGAGAGAGAGATGGGCAGAGAGAGACGGGCAGAGGGAGAGATGGGCAGAGAGAGAGAGACAGGCAGAGGGAGACAGAGGCAGAGAGAGAGAGAGAGAGACGGACAGAGGGAGAGACAGGCAGAGGGAGACAGAGGCAGAGAGAGAGAGAGAGAGACAGGCAGAGGGAGACATCAGCTGGTGAAACGTGTGGAAACATTAATCTGAGCTTCAGTCACAACAGTCGTGAGGCGTTCAGGGACTAAACGAAGAGTGAGGCGTTCAGGGGCTGAAA
>NC_135097.1:455000-457500 GCF_051107435.1 Chaetodon auriga | reverse complement strand
TCCAGCCTGTTTGGAATATCTCTTCATGGAAATATTTTTACTTCCTTTTACTGCACTTTTCTGTTTTCACTGAAGTTTCTTCACTTGCAGAACTTTGTTTTTTACTGTGTTTATTTTTGGGAAAAAGACAAACAGACTGTACACCTGCAGTAAGCCTGAAGTACACTGTACTGTATACTGTGTGTACTTCTACATACTGTCCTTATACACTACTAGATACTGTTCTTATATACTACTATACACTGTATGTATATACACTACTATATATGTACACTAGTATATACTGTGTATATGTACACACACACTGTATTTATATACACTACTATATGAAGTATGTATATACACAATATACTGTATTGATATATTCTAGTGTATACTGTTTGTATATACACTATGTGCTGTATTTATATATACTGCGTTCAGCTGGTGACAGAGTATTCGCTGTGTGAGCACCAGGTACTTCAGGTGTTTCTGGATGAAAGCGATCAATCAGCCGCTGATCAACGCTGAAGGTCGACTGATCGTTTCTGTTGTACTTGTACAAACTGTTGTGTACTTTGTTTCAGCGTTTTGTGTGTAAAGTTACTAAAGTAACTAGTAACTAAAGCTGACACACACACACGTAGAGGAGTACAAAGTACTTCCCTCTGAGATGCAGAAGAAGTATTTGAAGGTATCAGTACTGCACTTTGAAGTACCGGTATGTGTGTAGATATATCTGAAGTGTGTGCTAACATTGTACTGTCTCTCTGTCCCCGTGGACAGTGACAGTGGACGTGGAGCCGCTGAAGTACCTCACACTTGTACTTGCTTGGTGTCTTTGTATGCGATTGAAGTTCACCGATGTTTCCGTCAGTACTCGTGCGTCCTGCAGATCCTCCGATGCTGGACACAGTCCCTCCCCCACTCGTCCTCCCGTCTCTCCATCACACACTGGTCCACAGACTCGTCCTCCTCAGAGACGCCCCAGGCTGAAGGTACGCTGGCTCTAATGTGGATCACAGCAGTCGCTGCACACAGAGGCTGTTTGTTCCACTTCAACTCGGCGTCTCGTCTCCACTCATTTCATGTCCTTTGTGCAGGGAGGACGTCCGTCCCTTCGCTGCACCTCCTTTGTTCTCAGCTTATTTCCGTCCCGTCATCTGACGCCTGATTTGTCTCGTCGGCACATTTTAGTCCAGCTCTCTTTTGAAAAACAGGTTTGCAAAGCTTGTCGACCGCTCCGGTTAAATAAAGATGAAATGAGGAGAAAATGAAAGAGGAAGAAGAAACAAGGCTCTTCTTCTTCTTCTTCTTCTTCTTCTTCTCCTTCTTCTTCTTCTTCTTCTTCTTCTCCTTCTTCCTCTTCTTTGAGTCAGACTGACGTTATTTTACCTGCTTTCAATACAAATCTACTGGTTTCAGTGATGCACTCAAATCACATGTAACTTCGTGGAGTTTAGCATTTTTGGAGCTGTATGATGTGTGTGTGTGTGTGTGTGTGTGTGTGTGTGTGTGTGTGTGTGTGTGTGTGTGTGTGTGTGTGTGTTGGATTCACTCATTCATAGAAAAGTCTAACTGTGTCATTGTTGACACAGTAGTGACATTATTGAGGAGTAGAAGGTGAAATTGTTCCTGTTCAG
Organism: Chaetodon auriga; assembly: GCF_051107435.1. Taxonomy (NCBI): domain Eukaryota; kingdom Metazoa; phylum Chordata; class Actinopteri; order Chaetodontiformes; family Chaetodontidae; genus Chaetodon; species Chaetodon auriga. The sequence continues at coordinate 455,878 of NC_135097.1, read as the reverse complement.
ACCTCAGTGAAGAACTTCCATTGGAAATGTGCCCATTTAAGGCTTCCTGCAGTGGATTCAGGCCTGCGCCTCAGAGGAACCTCCATGCAGAACCTCCATGCAGAACCTCCATCATAAATGTGCCGTTTTAATACCGAGCGGTCCGATTGGCCCGTACCTGTCCACCCTCTCAGCCGTTTGTTCGGGGTGGGCTCGGATCGACTCCCTCTGTGACGGGATAAAGACTGAAAAGTCAGCATTGAGTCTGGCTGCTGAAACAGAGCGACCGTCTGTGTGTCAGACATCGATCACTTCATTTACATATTGATCACGTATTGGCTCCAGCGCTGCTACCAGCTAGTCACACGCACACACACACATGCACACATGCACACACTCAGGAACACACCAATGCCAGAACCATGACTCAGCATCTTCAGGGGCTGCTCCGACTCACCTGAGCTGAGACTCTGTACACCAGTGTGACCAGTGTGACCAGTCTGTGCCGCTCCTCAGAGTAAACAGATGAGAACATTATGGATGAAATGTTCACTTTGACAGTAAAAACATGGAACAGGTGAAGCACATGAACTTCAAGTGACGTGAAGCTCTGTGTGTCTCATGAAGTTACAGTGTCTCAGCGCCCTCTGCTGGCCAGTCGCTGTCATTACAACCTGCTCAGACACTGCTGACCAATCAGCTTCCATCCAGTCCGTCCAATCAGAGCACAGGGAAAAACGTCCATGAACGTCCGTCCTCTTCAGGAACGTGTTGACGTGTCGACTGTGTACCATATCTTAGTCCTGCATTTACAGGTATTAATACAATGTTTGGAGGTCTTAGCACTGCGTTTTTGAGGTATTGGTACCACATTTAGAAGTTTCAGTATGTGATCAGAC
>NC_135097.1:440000-450000 GCF_051107435.1 Chaetodon auriga | reverse complement strand
ACAGCAGGAAAAAGGAGACATGAGATGGAGGTCGATGTGACATGTAAACACACTGCAGCGGCCATCTTACATACAGCTGCAGCGTGTGTGTGTGTGTGTGTGTGTGTGTGTAGGTGTGTGTGTGCGTCTTCTGTCTGTCTGTGGGACTTCCATCACTGATAAACTACTGTCACACAGAGTGATGGCTAAGAGAAACTGAGGGAGCATGAAGAGCAAGAAAGAAAGAAAAAGAGACAGGAAGAAAAAAGAACGAAAGAAAGAAAGAAAGAAAGAAAGTGTCTGCCTGTCTGTCTGTCTGCAAAGCATCATGGGAAACGGAGGACACCGCTGCCTGGTCAGGGCCAGTTAATGACATCACTTCCCCGACCAAAACCTGCTGGAATGTGGCGGTGGATCCAATGAGCCAATCAGAGGCCAGAATTCACACAGACAGACAGACAGGAAGTCAGGGAGGGAGGAGCACACAGGAAGAGGAAGAGGAAGAGGAGCCTCCTCCCACCACTGCAGGGAGGGGTCAAAGGTCACACCAGAGTATCAGGGTCTCACCTTTCACCTGGTTACCATAGAGACAACATGGAGACAGAGAGTCCAACTCACTGCCAGTTGTGTGTGTTTGTGTGTGTGTGTGTGTGTGTGTGTGTGTGTGTGTGTGTGTGTGTGTGTGTGTTAATTTGAACATGTAAATATACGAAAACACACACACACACACACACACACACACACACACACACACACACACACATCAGTGACTAAACAGGCTGTGAGTGTGCATGTGCGGGTATGTGTGTGTGGAGGGGGGGCGAGGTCGTCAGCAGGTCAGGGGGAGGTGGGGGAGGAAGTGAGGTGTCAGCCTGTCACCCTATCAGCTGACAGATCACCTGCTGATTGACAGGTATGATCATTACCATGGCGACAGGCTGCCTATCTGTCTCTTCTTTCAGAACACACATCTGCCAGCTGTGTGTGTGTGTGTGTGTGTGTGTGTGTGTGTGTGTGTGTGTGTGTGTGTGTGTGCCTCATGGGTCTTGGGGTGACTCTTGGGGTCCTGATTCACCTTCAGGGGTCCCTGAAGTTCCACGGGTTCTTGGGGTCCCTGCAGCAGTGTCTGAGGACCCTGCAGGGCTCTTTCTTCTGGAACATTCTGGACGTGTCTGACAAGGACGAGGAGGACGAGGACGCAGAGGGAGCTGAAGGACGGGGTCAGTGTTGGTGAGGCAACGCTGGTCCATCATTGCTAACGTGACGTTCACAGGTAGGTCCTTAGAGTCCACAGAGACCACAGAGTCCACAGAGACCAGAGTCCACAGAGACCACAGAGTCCACAGAGACCAGAGTCCACTGAGTCCTCAGAGACCAGAGTCCACAGAGTCCACTGGGTCCACAGAGACCAGAGTCCACAGAGACCAGAGTCCACAGAGTCCACACCCTGTGACGTTACGCTCAGCCAGGACGACTTCCTGTTCACACCTCACGCCTCCAGCAGCACGGCGTCCTGGACTGTGGACTCTGATTGTGGATCCCGTTGATTCTTGATAAACATTCGTCTTCCTGAAGTACAGAACATCACATGTCAGCGTCATGGTTCCTTCTTTACTTCCTGCAGGTCTGATGATGGCGGCCTTCGCGTCAGCCGCGACCTCTGGATGGCTGAATCCTGCCTCCTTCCACCAATCAGCCGCCGTGCTGTCTATGAGTCATCGTTTGTCTCACAGTGGTTGGACAGAGGGCGCGGCTCGTCTCCGTCGTCTTCCTGTGATTATTCACAGACAGGCAGCTAGCGGCTAAAGCTAACCACTGCCAGCGCAGAGCAGCGTGAGCAGCGGTTAGCGGTGCTGATCCTGTCAGGTGACTCCAGGGACGAGTGGGGTTTCCTTCAGCAGGTCCCAGGGGCTCTGCAGGTGCTCCCACAGGTCCCAGAACAGCCACAGGGTTTCCTTTGGTACGATGGAGGTCAGCGGGTTTGTCACACACACACACACACACACACACACACACACACACACACACACACAAACTGAAAACACACACACTGAACACACACACACACACACACACACACACTGAAAACACGCGCGCGCGCACACACACACACACTGAAAACACGCGCACACACACAGAACACACAAACTGTACACACACACACACACACACACACAACACACAAACTGAAAACACACACACACACACACACACAACACACAAACTGAAAACACACACACACACACACACACACAAGTACTGAGGTACTTCAGAGCTGTCAGCACTGATCATCCTGGAGAGAGAGACACAGAGCAGGAGGGCAGGCAAAATATCTCACACACACACACACACACACACACACACACACACACACACACACACACACACACACACACACACACACACAGCTCTCAGTTGACACACAAACCTTCTGTTTCTTCGTTTCTCTGCCAACAATGTGCTCATTAAAGTGAAATAACATGTTGAATGTTCCTTCCTATACATCTCACACACACACACAGAAAACACACACACACACACACACACACACACTCTGCTGGTCCAGTCAGCAGCTGCTTCTCATAAAGTAAAAACTCGCCGTCGTCGTCTGGAAGTCATTTCTGTCCAAACAGCTCTGAGACGAGAAGCTGCAGCGTTTCACTGAGGAGACGAGACCACGTCCACCTCGTCATGTGACCGGCGGCGGCCATGACACACGCTGGAGCCGCAGAGAAAGGACTCAGATCCTTCACTGAAGAACTCAGAGCTGTGAAGAAGTTCACGTACTGCTTTGAAAATGCATGTAAGTCTAAACAGGAAGATGTACTCTCTCACACACACACACACACACACACACACACACACACACACTCACACTCACACTCACACACACACACACACACACACACACTGCTGTGGAACACCATCTTTCTCTTGTGGGTTTTATGAATCCACACGTTTGTGAGGACAGAGGTGGACATTCGTGATTGGCCTCCATGTTTACGACGTCCTGACGCCGCAGGCCGTCAACGCCATGACATCAGCGGCTGCGTCCTCTTTCTGCTTACAATGCAGGGCTCTGGACCCCAAAGAGGTCACAAGATAAGCCAGAGGGGTCATGAGAGGGAACCCAAACGACGTGAAATACTCAGCTTCTGACAGCGTCTTCGGCGTCTGCGGTCTTCATCGCTCAGTGAGCTCACGTGAACGAGGCGCTCCGTTAAAACACGCTAACTGTGCAAATCAAATGAGCTGACTGTAACCACGGAGACAAACCGTTGGCTTTATACCTGTTAGCTTGGTGCATTAGCGCCAAAGGATGCTGCGTCAGCTGCCGTCACTTCCTGTTTGCACTGTAAGCAGTGATGATTGGACGTCCTTCGCTTTCACTCGTTAATGACTCAGATAATAAACAGCTGATTTAGTCACACGTTCGTGTATCTGCTGAGCTCGTGAGGCTAAGCTAACAAGCCTTTCCCGCTTTGTTTAGCAGTTCAGGTTTCTCTTCACACGTACTGACTGACTGAATCCACCAATCAACAGAGGCAACAACAATGACGTCACCGCGGCAGCCTCAATGTGCAGACCTCGATCTCGGTGCAGTGCTGTTATTGGCTCATTGGCAGTTTGACTGACAGGTCTGGGGACCAATGGGAGTCAGTTTACATGATTCCATTAAATGAACGCAATGTTTTATTTGTTTGTTTTCAGCAAGTCAGCCAATCAAATCACAGGAGAATTGATCTCAGACTCATGTTTAGTGGCAGATTTAAACAGATATTGATCATCAATCAGACATTTTGATGACGGTCTTTACATTTCAACAGATCTGCTTCACGCTGGGACTGCACTGATTCTGGTCTTATTATTATTACTGTGGTAAGAAAAACCTGGAAGAGAGCTGGTGAGCATCTAACGACGGCTGAGCCGCCCACACGACGTCCACCGCACGGCGTGGACAGGACGGACAGAGTAAAGTGTGTCTATCATTGAGACGTGACGACCTGCGCAGTGTTCAGGTCTTTCAGAACACACTCAGGTAACTCTGACAGCTCGTTCGACCTGAGCTCGCTCAGCATGACCTCCAGAGTCCTGAGACGGACGGAGATCAAAGTCTGGAGCAGCAAACGGCCAAATGTTGGTGTTTCAGAGGAGGCGGAGCTGACGAGCGGGCCGGTTTTCAACACGTCGCGTCAGACACACAATCTTTGTCCTGAACCTTGGATCCTCTCACTCAACCCCGTCCCACAGAGACAAAGACAAAGACTTTTTCTTTTCTTTACAAAATAAAATGACGTTTTCTCTTTAATGTCAGTTTAGTATAAAAACACTGATCTCCTGCTCGGCTTCAAAACATGACCATTATCAAATATCAGCTATAAAAAGTGCTAAAATACAAAACCAACAACAGTTCTACAATCCAACATTTCCAATATTTCTGTTGATGTGGTCGTCAGATCTGAACCAGCTCCCACACTCACAGATGTGAGGACGGCCACAGCTCGACTCGCTTTTTACGTCTTAAAACTGTTTAATGTAAAATCTGCTAAAACTTGCTGAATCTGTGGACCGACGTCTTCCTCTGCGGCGGCTTGGATCCGGATGCTTTAAACTGAAGTGAAAAGTGAAAGACAGGTCTTTTCTTTCATTCACTGCATTGCAAATTTTGCAAACTTTGAACAAACCTTTCAAGTCTACAGTGATTAGTTTTTGTCTTTAAATGATTTTAAACCAAACATCATCATTAAATCACACGTCATCTAAACGATTTTAGGCGACGCGTCGCTTAAAAGTTTAAAAACAGTTCTGGATCCCTCAGAATGGGGAATGTTTGAGGGTGCAGGCTCAATGAAATCCACGTTAACTGCTGTGAAAAACACCATCCACCGGTGCGTTTAAGGAACTCGTCCTTTTGAGTTCTTTTAAATGAAGTAAATATTCCAGCTGGTCTTCCTTCAGGTCTCCCAGTACTCCAAAGAGTTTCTTCACCTGGATGATCACAGTCATGTGGATGAAACCTCGAGGACGTTCTGTCACCAAAGCTTCGAATCTCGTGGGTTCCTGAAGATTTCCTCCAAAGGTTGACCGTCGTTTTCTGAGGCCGTCCCAGAAGATCCCTCACAGATGATGACGAGTAAGATGCTGAAACTCTGCCAGAACATCTCGACAGGTCTCATCATGAATCCCCTCCGAAGGTCCTGATGCTCCTCGGGCAAATGTTCCCTCGTTGATGTGGATTACCGAGCAGCCTGTCTGGAATTCCTGTGAATTAGTCGAATATTCCACAACATTGTTTAAAATATCCTCAAGAGTTCCTCAAAATATTTGGTTAAAGTAAAGAGCAAAAAGAGATTTCCACAGCACTGAATGTTCATTCAGACTTCAGAAAAATCCCTTTGGTTCTTCCTGAACATCCCTCGCTTCAGTTTGGACCAACAGCTGATTCATCCATCCATCCTGTTCTGCATTTCCAGTGGAATCCCACAGAGATCAGGGTACAGTCCTGAGTCTGCTGGGATTCCTGTTTCGTCGTTTTTAGACCCATCGACGGTGCAGTGGTGTCACTGTGTGACGGACAAGGCTTGGAACCAATCCCAGCTGTGCTTTCACACAGGGGGCGGGCTTATTGATAACAGTATGGCCAAAGGAGGCAGTTACAACATCTCTATGGCCAATAAGAGTGTCTGCTGAACTAAACTGCTCCTGCGTCCTCGCTGTGCAAGATGATTGGCTGTTTGGCTGAAGACTGAATCCAGGATCTGGAGCAGGACCAGCTTTGGTTTTCCTGAGCAGTAAATGGCTGACGTGGGCTGGCAAGGCAGGTCTACATATGTCCTGAGTGTTGGCCAACCAGGTGCTGGCTTCACTTTAAAAAGCCTTACAGTGGTCACCTCTGTCTTTGGTTCTGATTGGTCAGATGAACAAAGCGGGTGGAGTCTGGTTGCACCTGAGTCAAACATGAAGCGGTAACTGTGCGTTCAGTATTTAGCGGTCTGCAGTTTCTTGTGCTTCCTAAACATCACAGCTCTGTTTCACCTGATGCCTCTCATTGGTCCGACCATCAGGAGGCGTGGTCTCACAATGGCTTCCCAGTTGGTCCAAATGACTGCATCAATGTTCAGAGCCATCCTGAGTGTTGTGGATTTGGACAGTATCACTGGGAAGAGCTGTGATTGGTCAGTAGAGGAGGGTGGGCGGGACTTTGTGTATCCTGAGCGTCTGTATGGAGGAGAGGATTTTCTTCTGGTGGCCAGCGAGGGTCACACCCACTCTGAGCAGGTCTCTATGGAAACAGAGAGTATGGAAAGTTGTTAGATACAGTCTGTTGCTGATTGGCTGGAACAGTGTCATGTGACTCGGCCTGAACGACTTCTTCCTTCAGTCACAGAGCAGGGCTGTGGATTGACGCCATTGACTCCCTGAGTGCTGACTGGCAGGCAGCTGGACATGGACACAGAGACGCGGCGCTGCATGAGCAGACATGACAGGAAGGCTTGGAGTGCATCTTACTCAGTGTTCAGCTGTGAGACGATGTCCAGGCTCGTGAACCCGGCCTGCAGGAAGCTCTGCTCGTATCGCTCCATCTTTATGGCTCGAAGCCACTCAGAGACCGAACCGCAGGCTGAGAGAGGAGGGGGGACGCGCTGGTCCAACAGAGGCTGGGACGGACTGGGAGACAGACAGGCAGAGAGACAGACAGGATTAATGACACTGAAGCAGGCAGGAGGAGGGAGGAGAAGCATCCAGTACGAGCAGCTTCAGACCTGAGGACGCTTCTTTCTGACAGACAGTTTTCAGAGTGCGTCCATCCAGACAGACAGACAGACAGACAGTCAGACAGACAGACAGACAGACAGACAGCTGACAGACAGACAGACAGACAGACAGACATCAGTCTGAGCTTTAATCCAATGTGAACTGTTCAGCACCAGTTCATGGACACAACTCTTCTGTCTGAACAGCTGTCAATCACACAAGTGGCTGCCCCCCCAAGCTCCGCCCACCACACACACACACACACACACACACACACACACACACACACACACACACACACACACACACACACAGACTCTGACCTTTGACCTCTAACCCCCAGTAGCTGAATGAATGGCATTCCCCAAGTGCCAATCAACCCCCCCCTTAACGAGGTGTGTCAACGAGCCTCACCTCCGTCCCTCCGGGTGCATCACCTTCAGGGAGGCGGGGTTTCGGATCAGCCTATCGAGCGACGCCACCACATCACAGAACCTCGGCCGGTTGGCTCGTTCCTTCTGCCAGCAGTCCAGCATGAGTGCGTGCAGGGAGGAGGGACAATCCGGCGGCGGGGGCAGCCGGTAGTCCTGCTCGATGGCGTTGATCACCTGACAGAGAGATAGGACAGCAGGACAGGAGAGGAGACATGGGACAGACAGGAGAGAGGGACAGAAGAAGAGGACAGGCAGGAGAGAGGGACAGAAGAAGAGGACAGGCAGGAGAGAGGGACAGAAGAAGAGGACAGGCAGGAGAGAGGGACAGAAGAAGAGGACAGGCAGGAGAGAGGGACAGAAGAAGAGGACAGGCAGGAGAGAGGGACAGAAGAAGAGGACAGACAGGAGAGAGGGACAGAAGAAGAGGACAGACAGGAGAGAGGGACAGAAGAAGAGGACAGGCAGGAGAGAGGGACAGAAGAAGAGGACAGGCAGGAGAGAGGGACAGAAGAAGAGGACAGGCAGGCGCAGACAGACTCTCGTGACTCGTTCTTTCAGTTGTCTAATTGTACATTTCGTTGTGACGAGTTGAAAACAGAAGCTGCTGTGACGCTGAACCCTGATCGATTTTCCACCTGTTCTTCCTCTGACGTGTCCGGGCGCTCACCTGTTTAATGACCGAATCACCACCTGTTTCAAACAGCTGATGATCTTCTATTGGGGCTGTTTTATGTTTGCAGTCTGAATGTTTGATGCACGTCAAGCTGCAGCGGTTGTGTTGTTATCTGGTGCTGCCACAAACAAAAAGTTTTTTCTTACATCCTGGTTGCTCATGTCCCAATATGGTCGTTCTCCGTATGACATCACTTCCCACATAACGATGCCGTAACTCCACGCGTCACTGGCTGATGTAAACTTCCTGCAAATCAGTCAAATAAGTACTTCTATATGATGAGTATTTATGATATTGGTACTTCTTTTCCTGCCCACCGACAGTACAACAACCTGCAGCACTGACGCTCACCTGTAGGCGATGGCCTCAGGTGCCGTCCAGCGGATAGGAATCTTTCCTCCCTGAGAGGAGACACAGTCAGTTAGTTGATGGACGGACGCTGACAGAGACAACAGTAGGTGGTGACTGGTCATAGCACAGAACGACAGAGGACCGATAACAGGACCCTGAGGGACACCACATCTGACGGTTATGTTAGATTTTATACTAAAACCTGATAAAAACGTCTGCATTTTGAAGAACTGCGCCACCTGCAGGGCTGTTACAGAAGTACTTCAGCAGAGCAGAGAGGGTGACTGGATGCGAACTCGCTTAGACTCACCAGAGAGCTGGTGTACGTCGGGTCAGACGAGTTCTCAGTGAGGAACCTGCTGAGACCAAAGTCTGACACCTGGAACAGACAAAAACAAGAGTGATGGATCACCGCCGCTCAAAGTGACAGACAGGTGGCAGGCAGACAGGTGAGCAGACAGTCTCACCTTACAGACCAGGTTGGAGTTGACCAGGATGTTTCGAGCCGCCAGGTCTCTATGGACGAAGCTCATGTCGGACAGATACTTCATCCCCGCCGCGATCCCACGTAACATCCCCACCAGCTGGATGGTGGTGAACTGTCCGTCATTCACCTGCACAGACCAGTCATGTGATCAGCAGAGACGAGCAGGGCGCGGCGCCGCGTGATCGCTGAGGCTGAAAAACTTTGCTTTTCCACACAATTTCAGACGACGATGATCACAATACTGAGAACAACAAGTATCTGTTACAGGTCAGGCAGGGCTCGAGACCGCGGCCAAAATGGTCGCATATGCGAGTAAGAATTTCATGTGGTCGCGTTCGTGCGAGCGCATCAGTTTTATGGCTCCGTGTTAGACATTGTGGTTGAAAGTCGTCCTTTTTTTCGCTGGCTTAGTCAGCCGCCTCCACCTGCACTCTCTCCTGTTGAGACAGCGCCGTCGCGTGCACATAAGCCGTCGCGTACACGCGCAGCGCACAGAACTTCACGACACCAAGACGAGCGTTTCGCTATTCTCAAAAATGAAGCGGTCTATCGCTGATTTTTTTTTTCCAAAAACTAAATAAGGAGAGAGAGGAGGAGACTGGTGGTGAGGTAGAGCCAGCAAAAGGTGCCGAATCAGACGACCTGTCGGGACCAATGCATCACCCCAAACACTGAGCCCCTCCCGACTTTTTTCCAGCGGATGGATGAGAGTAATCGCTCAATAGAAGAGAACGAAACGGTCATTAAGTTTAACACTGCCTGTAACACAGAAAGAGGAACTCCCGTTCACACAATTCAAATCCCAGATCGCACTGATGGAAACAAACGGGCTGAATGTGAACCAACCTATGCCAACGACAAGGCAGGGGAAAAGTTAGTGTAGAGCCCTGTGAGAGACAGACAGGTCTGCATGACGAGAGACAGACAGGTCCACATGATGAGAGACAGACAGGTCTACATGATGAGAGACAGACAGGTCCACAGGATGAGAGACAGACAGGTCTGCATGATGAGAGACAGACAGGTCCACAGGATGAGAGACAGACAGGTCTGCATGATGAGAGACAGACAGGTCCGCATGATGAGAGACAGACAGGTCTACAGGATGAGAGACAGACAGGTCCGCATGATGAGAGACAGACAGGTCCGCATGATGAGAGACAGACAGGTCTACATGATGAGAGACAGACAGGTCTGCATGATGAGAGACAGACAGGTCCGCATGATGAGAGACAGACAGGTCTATAGGATGAGAGACAGACAGGTCTACATGATGAGAGACAGACAGGTTTACATGATGAGAGACAGACAGGTCCACAT
>NC_135097.1:417500-425000 GCF_051107435.1 Chaetodon auriga | reverse complement strand
AACTTATTTTAAATAGAAACATAAAACTGAAGATTCAAATATAGACACAGAATAAATCAGTCTGTTATCGATCAGTGGATCAATAACCGATGGAGTTCTTTAAACAGTGAAAAGTAACTGAGGAAATGCTGGAATCGTTGAGAAAAAGTCTAAATAAAATATTTCAGGTGTGCTTGTTTTCACACGTTTGGACGCAGAAAGATGACTTTAAACATGAGGCACGTGATGGGACATCCCATAATGAGTCTTCAGACCTTTAAAGCTGTGTGTCCTCAGCACAGCGCTGTGGACGTTTCCTGTCTGTGGACACTTCACGTCAGTCCACCTGAGCGGAGGTGAGGTCACGTGACAGCTGCGTTCACCGCGGCGTCCTGTGTCTGATGATTGTTACTTTACTGACGACAGACTGACAGCGTGCTGTGTTTTAGAGTGTATTCAATCAATCAATACTCAATCAATACACAGTGTGTGTGTGTGAGTGTGAGTGTGTGTGTGAGAGAGAGAGAGACAGCAGGGTGGAGTCTAAATACCACCTGTGTCCAGAGACAGCACAGGTGAGGGGAGGTCACATGACTCCACCTGAAGACTGAGCTGAGCTGATGATCAGACGTGACATCAAAGCAGGTATAAAGTTCATACCTGAAGCTGCACACGGACAGGTGAGACTGGCCGAGAGACAGTATACAGGAGAGAGAGAGAGAGAGGGGGCTCAGGTATCACCTCCTCCTCCTCCTCCTCCTCCTCCTCCTCCCTCTGTGTTTCTGTTGATTGTCAGCGGAGGTGTGAACAAGCCGAGAGAGAGAACAAAACAACTAGAGGACAGGAAGGAGGAGGAGGAGGAGGAGGCAGGGAGGAAAGCAGAAAGGAATGCTGGGAAAGACAGGACAGAGGAAGAACAAAGAGGGAGGAATTAAATGAAGGTGAGGAGAGAAGATGCAGCTAAGAAGGAGAGAAGGAAAGGAGAAGTATGGAGAGAGGAGGTGAGGGAGGTAGGAAGGAGTGAGGAGAAGAAAAGCACAGCGGGAGAGATGGATTGTGGGAAACTGTCCCCTGTTGGAGGACAAAACTGAGAAGGACAGGAAGAGACGAAGAGGAGATGGGGTTGACAGACAGGTGACAGCCCCGCCTCCAGCAGGAGCAGTGACATCACTGAGAAAAAAGAGGGAAAACCAGAGATCTCCATTTTCATTGGCTAGATGTATCTTCATAGATGAATTTATGATTATTTCAATGTGTTCATTCATTCATTCATTCATAGAGCAGCTGAAACAGTGATGATGTAACGAAGTACATTTACTACTCGAGTGTTTTACTCTGTTACATTTACTGTATTTTGTTACTTCACAGATTCAGATTACTCACATGAATACTGGACTGATAAAGGTCAAAGGTCAGACTTTACTGATCCTCACTGACTCGTCAGATACATTGAGGTGATGAACACATGATCAGTGACATCACATGACTCGCTGTGCATAATGAAGAGTGACGTCGCTCTCCGTCATCCCGTCAGTCCACTGAGCCTCACCTCCTCCCTCGTCCTCCTCCCTCTCTCTCTCCAGTGACGCCTGAGTGTCGATCGTCCCGTTTCACCTCTTCCTGTCCAGTCCGTCCACACCTGAGTGCCAACGTCCTCCTTCCTCCTGCTGCCTCATTGAATGATAACTGCTAACAGTTCAGCCTGAGCCATTGTCCTCCTTCATCACCATGAACACACACACACACACACACACACACACAGTCCCAGCAGATGCTCTGTGTCCTCCTGTCAGCTCAGAGCCACAGACAGGACGTGAGACAGACATGTTGGTTTGAGTCTGTTATTCTTCTTCCTTCTCTTTGCCTCTTTTCTATTCCTGTTGGTCTATGTTCTTCATCTGAGGATGATGATGATGATGATGATGATGGTGGAGAGTGAGACAGACAGACAGACAGACGCCTGTCTCTGGTCAACAGGGGCAGATCTATAAACATCAAAGCAACTCTGAAAGAAAGAGGTGAGTCACTGAAGCCCCATAAATCTCACACACACACACACACACACACACACACACACACACAGTATAAACGTGTGTCTGTCTCCTCCTGCTGGACACTGAAGGAACTCCACTAAATGTGAGTCATTGATCAGAAAGGGTCGACAGATACTGATAATCACGTCTATTGATCAGTGTGGAAGCAGACTCTCTCTCTCTCTGCAGGGTGCAGTGGTCGAGCAACACACTGGCAGTTTACTGCCCCCCCCCAAACAGGAAGCAGACCCCTCCCATGTGGTGACCCCAAGACAATAAAGGTTGCAGTAGTTCCTGTTCAGACAGACGCATCTTCATTTAGAGTGGAGGAGACTCTACTGGGAACCAGTCAGCCCGCCCCCCCGCAGCACAGCAGCCTCACAGCTCACCACAGCTGATCTGAGTTCAGATCTTGACGTGAGGCGAGCTGCTGAGCATCAGTTTCTTCTCTGTGTTCGATGTTTCAGGTGTGAGCTTCTTCTTCTTCTTGGTTCATGTTCTCATTCGGTGGAACACAAGAGAACACGTGTGGTTCTTACATGTAGGACAAACAAAACAGGAAGCCACTCGTCGGCACGTCCCTTCATGAATACTGGTGGTCACACACACTTGGACACAGTGGATGAGGCTAGCAGTTTCCCCCTGCTCCCAGTCTTTGTGCTAAGCTAAGCTAAGCTAATCCTGCTGTTTGTTCAAAGAAGAACAGGACGACAAAGACAGACTGAAACCTTTATTAACACAACTAACTGGACATGTTAATACACCACTCTGTGTGTGTGTGTGTGTGTGTGTGTGTGTGTGTGAGATCAGTGTGTGGAGAATTTAGGCAGCTGGTTTCCCAGTATGACCCGTCTCTCCACCCCGTCCTCTGAGATGCTCGCCAGTCTGACCACACCGCCGCTGGAGCCGTCTCTCTCCATCGCCAGAGTCAGAGCTGAGACACAGACAGGCAGAAAAGCAGAGTGAGACAGTCGCAGTAAGGAGTGTTTGTGCTGGGAGCCAGCAGTGGACCGCAGCTCCCAGCATGCCTTGCAGCGGCGTGTACCTGCAGCAGTGAGCTCCAGACACTGATCTTTGCTCAGTCCGGGTTTGTAGTTGGAGTCCATGAAGCCGTAGATGTAGGTGCTGCCGCTGCCGCCCACCGCCACCGGCTGCCTCACCAGCATCCCACCAATAGGAACGCAGTACACCTGAGCGAGAGAGAGAGAGAGAGAGAGAGAGAGAGAGAGAGAGAGAGAGAGAGAGAGACACACACACACACACACACACACACACACACACACACACACACACACACACAGGAGAGCATGATGTATCTCTTGTAAAAACTTGTGTTCAGTGTGTAAAGTGTATTAATGTATGTACTCAATGTGTACATATACTCAGTGTGTACTGCGCTGTGTACTGCGCTGTGTACTGGTTCAGTACCTGCCCCCCCTTCCTCCGGTCCCATCCTGCCACCAGTATCCCGGCGGTCAGCTCCTCTCTGTAGCGGTAGCAGCTGGCTTTGAACAGATTGGCGGCCGTCTCCACCAATGGGGGCTCGTCCAGCTCGATGCTGGGGGCGGGACAGCACGCAGGTTAAGATTAAGACCGTCTGATTGGCCGCTGAGGCTGTGGGTCAGGCTGCTGCGCTGTGTGAGTGTTACCTGTGGAAGCCCAGCTGGTAGGTGACCACGTCAGCGATGGCCTGAGTGTCGGCGGCTGATCCAGACCTGCAGAACATGGAAACGTCACGTCAAAGGTTCTGAACCCGTTCTAGCACAGAGAAACGTTCCTGAGGTGCGTTAATGTTCCTACACTGACCGGTTCCTGGCTTCTTAAAACATCCTGTACAGTGCTCTGACTTTCATACAGGTTCCTGGGTTTCTTAGAAAGATCCTGGTTTCCTAATAAGGTTCCTTTGTTCCTGAAGAGAGTCGGTAGAACAGTTCTGAGTGTTCTACAGAGTTCTCCAGAGTTCCCTGACGACCTTCAACAGATCCTGAGCTTCATCTAAACTACATATGGCTTCCTGTGAGAAGGTTCTACTTCACAAAGGGTTCCTCAGTCTCTGGTTCCTCAGTCTCTGGTTCCTCAGTCTCCGGTTCCTGCACAGACTGAAATGCTGCGAAAACAACAGGAAGTTCACTGACCTGCAGCAGAAGATCCGGTCGTGGATCGGAGTCAGTTTGTCCGTTACTCTGTTGGCGATGTAAGCTCTGAGAGACAGACAGGCAGACAGACAGGCAGTCAGACAGACAGACAGACAGACAGGCAGGTTGACTGCATGCAGTCTGATCTTCTCTCTTTGGTTCTTACCCGGTGGTGGTGCGAGAGTCAGCGCCGATCACCACTCCTCCATCATACTCCACCGCCATGATGGTGGTCTGACAGGCAGACGGGTGGAGAGGCAGACGGGTGGAGAGGCAGACAGGTGGAGAGACAGACAGGTGGAGAGGCAGATGGGTGGAGAGACAGACGGGTGGAGAGACAGATGGGTGGAGAGACAGACGGGTGGAGAGGCAGACAGGTTAGTGGGTGGCACAGTGACTGTACTCTTCGTCATTCAGGAGAAGACTACAGCAGATTGTATGATCGAGTCTCTGAGGGTCTGAAAACATTTACTGATCGTTAATCAATATCTAATGATCTGTTTAACTCTCATCTTCTCTTAACGACTCGTCTCTTATTGTCTCCGTCCTTGATCGTATTCGATTTGTCTGAAAGCTGCTGTAGAAATAAAGTTTGATTGATCTATTGATAATCAGTCAGGCAGGAAAGGATCATTAGACGACGGCAGCTCTGCATCACCAATGAGACGTCCACATAAACCTACATTTGTCCAGAGTTTTAGAAGGACAGCTGGTCCAGAGTCTCACCTTTATTCATTTAGTCTTTGGACACATTCAGGGACTTTTTGGACTCACATGATTGACGACACGTGGTGTAAAACTGATCACGTTAAATTAATGTTCATGTTTGTAAAAAGGTCAACAAACATTCTGAACATGACTCAGAGCTACAAACTGATCTTCAGTCAGCGCACGAGCTCTCAGCGTCCTCACACCTTCAGACCTTCAGACAGCGCTCTGCAGGCAGGTCTGTGCTAAGCTAACAGCTAACGAGCTGGACAGAGGACATCATCCTTCAGCAGTGCCTGGACGTCCCCACCAGCAGGAAGACACCTGAGATCTGAGCTCCGGCCACATTACATGCCTGGTCACGTGCTCAGTGTCAATAAAGTCTTATCTTATCTTATCTCATCTTATCTTATCTTCATAGCCACAGCACCGACACTTTGACTGCATCTCCTCGTAATGTTGAAGATGTCCTTCAACACTTTCTTGCTGAACCATTTTTTTTTTTTTAATCATTTCAACAATTCGTTTTATTTCCATGCAGCGAAAGTTTAGAGGAGGATCAGGATCAGGATCAGGGACAGGGACAGGGACAGGGACAGGGACACACTGTCTGATGATGGACGTGTGAACAGGACCGACATTTGTGTTTATGCTTTTGACAACAAGGCTTCATTTCTCTGAGATATTTTACTTATCCATAACATAAGAACATTTCCAAAAGCAGAATAAGTCCCTCGGTTTAGCCTGCCTGTCTGTCTGTCTGTCTGTCTGTTTGCTTTTTCACTGAAGCCCCTTTGAACTGAACCCGTTAGCTAACGTTAGCCATCGTTAGCTGAGGAAGAAGTGCTGTCTCATTCAGCGGCTGTTTCTACTTTAAAAACTCTCCACAGAAACTGAACCGGCTCCTGTTCGCTGCGCCCCGTTGCACACACCAATGTACTCACCCCGGTGCTAACTTCCTGGGTGGTCCAGTCCGGGACCAGGTCGCTTTGTGCAGAAATATTCTGTCCAAAGTTCGGCATCATTGTCGCTGTGGCCGCCATCTTGTCTATAATTGTACAAAGTAGGACACGAGAGGCGCTGTTCGTGAAACCGCCGTTATTGTGAAGCAGGTACTTTACTTTAGCTTTGTGTATGGGTTACCAATAAAACCATTGATAAATATCCATCATTAAATAGCACGATCGATTAGAGGATGCATGTTAATCTTATTATGATAAACAATGTAAATCTATAAAACGCCACCAAAGTTGTTTTGTTGCGGCACAAAACTGGACACCTCTGCAGCGGGGTCCTTATCTCCGCAGGAACCAGGAAGAGAAGGTAAACACTGCTGGCGCTTCGGAAAATGTTTCTTTAAAGTCAGTTGAAACGCTGCATTCGTGATATTTTGACGCAGTTTGATGCTGTATCACAGATATTATATTCGTGTGAGAAAAGTCTGTGTAAATCATGCTTTAATAGAGTAACAGCCGGTGTGCTGCCCCTTTTCAGCGTGTCTGACCGGACCGGACAACCAGACTCCGTTTGAGAAAACTGTCATTTTAACGCCGATTTGTAACCTTTAATAGCTAAAAATTTGCTCCTGATAGAAAATACCGTCACGGCTTTTCAGATTCAAGAAGAACCGCTCTTCAATTCGTAATACACTTGAAACACCCACCGCTTATTAATTGGATTGATATTTCTTAATTTCCCCGGCGTGGGATCAATAAAGTTGTATCTTACCTTATTTATTGATTTTTGAAAGATAGTTGATTGCACGTGTCCAGACTGTGTAGCTGGTGTTTATTCATGCTCTGCCAGTAAAGTGACGATAACCACTGTGTTTCAGATGACCGTCCATAACTTGTACATATTTGACCGGAATGGCAGCTGTCTGTATTACAACGAGTGGAACCGAAAGAAGCAAGCCGGGATCTCCAAGGAGGAGGTGGACGGACACACGCTTCCACTAAACACAAGCAGACGTCCATCAGGTCGATGGGACGTTAAACTGTCTCTCTGTCTCTGCAGGAGTTTAAGTTGATGTATGGGATGCTGTTCTCCATCCGGTCATTCGTCAGTAAGATGTCTCCTCTGGACATGTATCCTTCACAACAGCTACCTGTCTGTCTGTCTGTCTGTCTGTCTCCCTGCCTGTCTTTGGTCCTTAGCAGCCTGTCTGTCCTCAGGAAGGAGGGCTTTCTGTCCTTTCAGACCAGCAAGTACCGTCTTCATTACTACGAGACTCCCAGCGGGCTGAAGTTTGTCATGAACACAGATCTGTCTGTGTCCAACGCCAGAGAGACACTGCAGCACATATACAGCAATGTAAGACACACACACAGACAGACAGACAGACAGACAGACAGACAGACAGACCAGCAGTCATTGGGGATGCACCAGTACTGACACCTGTTATCACTGTGTTTTGTGTCTCTGTGTTGACAGTAAAGTTGACTCTAATCTACCAGTATCGGCCTGACGTGTGCAGTACTTGTACTTGTAAAAGTACTGTGAAACTGGAGCAGAAGTGTTCACCTGTGGTCAGCTGAGCAGGCAGGTGGAGACCCTTTAGAGCGTCTCCTTCAGCAAGTCATTCGATGAGGCGTCTGAAGACCCAGAGTTCGAGCAGTTTGCTAATGCTAGCAGCAGGAAGCGCT